>NC_039257.1:4652412-4727412 GCF_003368295.1 Carassius auratus | reverse complement strand
CCCAGCCAGGAGGTATTGATAGTACTGCACGAAGTCTGAGGCCAGCACCAAGGGGTGGTTGCTGTTGAAAGGTGGTTGTAGCTCATTCCACTGTGGTGTCCTACTCAAAACAAACATAGAAATCAATTTAGGAAGCGCATATCAAAGGGCCAGATGTATATAACAGTCTCCAGCTGAGCTATAATGGACTCAAAACTCTCCACAGCCCGACGGACCTTCCATTTCTCCCGTCTCATGTGGGCCGCACAAGCTATTCAGCTCAGTACATACAATCATTTAACATGTACAATCAGATCAGAAAGCCATTCTGAGAGCAACCCCTGCCTGTTTCCATTTTCTTCGCTCGGTCACAAGATTTATTGCATTATGACTGAGCTCAGCGTCTGGGTCGGTGACAAGCCGTGACGTTAATCATTTGCTTGCCCTCATTAAGGCGCCATATAAGTTGTTTTATGTAAATGATCTGACTGCAGTGGGTCGTGTCAGGTGCTTCTTTTGGACTGAAGGTGAAGTGTAAAAGCAGGTAAATAGGTGTGGTGCTGAGAGCCCCGGGGCAACACCTGGCAAGATTCCAACAGGCTCTTGGACAGGTGTTCAGCTCCAGAGGCGTGTCGTCGCCTATCTTTTGCGCCGTGCTGATTGGACGAGGTTCCAGCACATGCTCCACCAGATTTCCGTAGCAACTCAGGATGTACAGTGATTCAACGACAGCCTGCCGAGACTGATCTAACAGGGAAGAGAAGTCAAGAACAAGTTTTAAAGATTTTGGTTTCGAACATGACCTCAGAATATTTTTTGTGGATTTTGCGGAACAGATTTTGCAGTTCCATCTGGTACCACTTAAAAGATCAAAGAAATAAACAAAATATATGCCAGAGCTTTTAACAAATAATAAATAAATAGAATATAATAACATATTAATTAAAGTATAATACATACTATACACAGTCACGCACATATACACACACTCACACTCACACACACACACACACAGTATATACAGTATATATATATATATATATATATATATATATATATATATACATACACACACACACAGTATATACAGTATATATATATATATATATATATATATATATATATATATATATATATATAGATCAATTTCCATCAATATTCAAACCACTTATTTTATCTAAAGCTTAAAAATTATGTACTGGAAGTTGAAAGCCATGTCAGACCTTTCTCTCTCTTCATGGTGGGGTTGGTGATGAACCAAGAGCGGGAGGAGGCGAAGACTGCAGCCACGCAGAACTCCCCACCAATGGACTTACTGGGAGAGATCTGGGGAGGCGGCTTCGATTTGCTACAAAAAAATTAAATAAAATTAAGAGTCACAAATGAGAATAAGAATATAGAGAAGAAAGAAAGAAAGAAAGAAAGAAAGAAAGAAAGAAAGAAAGAAAGAAAGAAAGAAAGAAAGAAAGAAAGAAAGAAAGAAAGAAAGAAAAAGTCAGTCTGTTTTGGGTGATTGGCATCAGGAGAAAAACAGGAAAATTAAAGTCACATTAGAGACAAGAAAAGAGACACAGTTGGGATGTTAAGAATCAAGACAATATGTCCTGCATATGAAAGAAATATCAAGAGTTTCAGACAAAAATTATACATCCACTAACAAAATACTGGGCTTGTAAACAATAAACATAACACAACCACACATTCATCCTTCATGCAAGTAAAAAAACTAACAAAATTATCTCACTGCCATTTTCTTTGTGTTTTAAGATGTTTAAGTGTTATCTGAAAGACAGTTTATAATATGTTAATGTATAAATATGTTAACAAGAAAATGTCTTTAAAATATGCAGTCAAACACATATTAAAAATGTTTTGGAGAGGAATTTAATTTCACTTCGCTTGTATTGGATAACATAACCACTTTAACTTTTATTTAGCAAGCACAATCTTTCCGCAGTTGTCAAAACCAGAAAACCACTAACTGATCTTTTATATTTCTGTTCAGTGAATATAATGACGTTGTTAAAGCTCAACACATACATGTACACTCCAAGAGTCTGTACAGATACCACATAATGGCTGTCATTTGCTTAGAAAACGGCTTCAAATGGAAGCTTTTAAGCTGCTTTGGAAGGCCTCACTTTAGTCTTGGCATTTGAGAAAAATTATTAGGGCCTATTGAATTATTCTTTACGTCAGTACGTTTTTGAAAAAGCCAAGGAGAAAAAGGCTCATGAGCTGAGAGATAAGGAGTCGCAGAAACCATGTGGTGTTACCGTCCGACTCCCGCACTGTAAAAACCTGCCCTCCGTATCTCCAACATACAAGAGACTCCCAAAACACTGAATACTGGCTGTTTCACACAGAACAACACTTCAGATACCATCAGCCATGCAGACATACACACTCAAATACACACAAATGGATGTGAATGGGAGACAGCCAAATAAATGATTAGAAGTTCCAATTTAACACATCAAAAAAATACAAAATAAAATAATAATAATTAAGCATACTCCCTAACCTGTATGTAATTCTACAATATAAAAAATAACATCAGAACAATTCAGTGAATCCTCAGCTGTAAGTATATAAGCAATGCATCTCAAACCACACTTATACCACAAAATGTTCTATTCTCACAGAACACATTTGTGCATCCAAAAACCGTTATATAAAGAGCAAAAGAATGGATGAAGTACATGACATGGTATCCTAAATACAAAGTCCTCAATGCACAAAATTATAAAACTTAAATAAATGAAAAAAAACTGTGAGAAAATAAACATAATAATTTCTGAAGCAATCTTTTGTTGCATCTTTTCAGTATTTTCTTCTCCTAAAATGTATTAAAAATGTATTAAATTGTAAACAAATATTTAAAATGTTTAATATTTGGTTTACATACTTTTGAGCCCTATAACTCTTATATTTCTATTGTACTAAAGCAAAATAAAATGATTAATATTTTATCTGGAAACAATATGAATAATGTGCATTATCCTGAAGAACATCTTAAATTTTATGAAATTTTGTTGTACAATACTATTTAAAGTTAATATTTAATCCCAGAAATGTTCCATTGGCCGCAGACACTGACTTTTAGTTTGCAAACCCCTGATATATATGATTAATTGCTACAAATTTGATTAATTTGTCAGTATATCATGTAATTCATTCAATACAAATATGGAATCGATTGAAAGCCCTAGTCATTACGCACTAAAAGGGAAGATAACTGCAAAACAAAACTGCCGATTTTAATGAAATTGTTGAAGACCGTGGAGTCTGGACTGAGAGTTAATGTGGATGAATTGTCCAGCGTTTGAACCGGGACTCTTCCAGCCTTGCATTACACTAATAGGTGTTGAGTGACCTGTTGCTGAGCTGCACTCTCACTCTGTCACGTCCCTTAAAACTGTCATCAAGTCGTAAATTACTCTCAGGATGAGGAGTGATGTTGACATCTTTGTTTAGCCGACACTAGGCGAGGTTTGGTGGTTGGGAAGGACTAAAGACAAAAAAGAGAGAACTACAGAAAAGCAGGGGGAGAGATTTGCACGTGTTTATTGGTGTTGGACGGAGGTGAAGCGAATAACTAAACATCTACGCTGATGGGGAGATATGAGCGGTTTGTCAGTATATCGCCTTGGCTTGAGCAGCTGTGAACGTCTTGCTGTCTGGAGTGTAAAACAGGGGACACAGCACTAAACAAACACACTCAGCCGCCATGGGATTTGAAGAGCAGAGCACAGTGAGGTGCACGCTTTCCTTTTTCTCCCTCTAAAAAAACAGGAATCCCAAGTGGGATAATGAGGAGAGAAGACAGCAGACATTTTGATAACCTCAAATCTTTAGAAACGGCCGCTTCCTTTGCCCTGGCCATCACTGAACGTAGAGAAAAACACTGAACGTAGCTCAAAGGAGCAGTCAAATCCTTCCCGCCCCACCGCAGAGATCAAGGCAGCGAGGGAAGTAAACGCACTTAACAGTTTTCCAGGCTGGGATGCAGGTGAAGAGCTGGCTTTTTTACATTTGGAGGAGCTGATGCACTCTCTTGAAGGAAAACTGTAAAGGATGGGCGCACAGATGTTCTTAATAACAAAACCAAACCAACCTCAGTGCGACTAAACATTTATTCCTCTGAAATCACAGGCTGACACTGTCCGCCGCAAATCGGAAAGGAAATTGTATCCGTTTCTAAGTGCTTCGCCGAATAAATCTGGAAATATTCTTTCAAAGGTATATAATGTCATGCCAGTAATGCTGATGAGACCAAAAACACTGCAAGGAGTCAGTCCGAGTTAAAAAGCTGCATAACTTTGAGCGCTCATCTGCTAGTGGCAGGACTGAAGCTGGCCAACTATAGTAAGAGCTCTTTGAAGAGGCTTTGGTCAGCAGATGATTTGGTCAACAAGTTCTTACTTGAGTGTACTTACTTCTTACTTGCACTGCTTCTGAATTTCCTTGAAGCGACCGCTGGAGTTTGTCTGTATTTGAAATCACGCTTTTCCTCTGGGTCTCACTTAAAGTGGCTAGTATGACTCAAGCTGCAGTGATTCAGCCGGCCATTTGAGCGAACTGATTATTCTAAATAAATATTGGCATGGGGAGAGGCTTACATAAAAATGTATCCGAAAATCAATAAATTATGAAACATAAACATATTTAGTGAGATGGAGGAGAAGGGAAGACAGACGTTACTAAACAGAAGCCAATTCCGTCTTCCCCCTATTGGCATTTTCCTTCTGCTTCTGGAGTGTTTTTTCCTTTCTCTCTCGAACTAATTCACTGAAAAGACTCCTTGCATGTCATTTCCACTTTTAATTTAACATATGAGGACTCTTGACGTGAGCTAATAGCTTTTCCTCAAGGGCATAATTCAATCTGTGATGTCCACCATCAAAGCCCAGCCACATTACAGTCCCGGCCACAGATGAGGCGCCATCGGGGGGAAGGCGGCCCCCCATTTGTTTTCAAACAAATGCAATGCCGGGCTTTAAACGACATAAAGAAGCACGGATCTCATTTGGACTTATCAGGGGTATTGCCGTGACAAGCTGACCATATGGTTGCTGTACGTCAGCCAGCGGGGCCGGTGTTACAGCACTCATGAAAGGGTCCTGCAGGACGCAGACATTTCTTTCAACGTCACATTTATTATCTCACAGCAACTTTCCCCCGGACACGGCTCGGGCACACGGCCACGGTCCACACACGCTGTGGTAGCCATTTGGGAGGCCGGCATCAAACGCTAAGAGAGAAACAGAAACTTTTCCCCTCCATTTCCAGCGTTCCAGCTCATTGGGATATCGTTGAGGAAGGTGCCTGATTCGGCATGATTTCCCTTTTCTTTAGACAGATGCCAGAAAATATGCGTTCCCCAGGTGTGAGCGCAGCTGTCTGGTAATAATGAGCTGCCAGGTTTCGAGGTTTGTGATGGTTGAACTTTTTTCGTTCTGATTGGATGACACTTTCAAAATTAAAAGAAGGAAAAAAGTTTCACAGTTTCATAAGCTACATCAATCAAAACCTTTCCTGAACTACACGGGATCTCGCTGTTATCTTGAACACAGAGCATGCAAAAACATTCTGCTTTTATTTTTATACGTCTAATGACTGACTAAAAGTTAATTGTCTCAAGTTGAATATTTTTTCTTTTCTTTTTTTTTGACGATTCAGATTCTTGTGGGAAAAAGGGAAGCTGAAACTGCATATTTTTTGTAGCATTACTTTTTAATCTTTTAAATCTGGTTTAATTAAAGTGCCACTATTAAGGATTTTTGAAAATGACCTTTCATGAAGTGTGTATAGCTCTAAGTGAATGAAAACATCCAAGTTTAAAATCTGAACGTGCACCATGTATAAAGCTCTCTCTCAGAAAAAAAAAGTAGACTCTGAATCATTAAATCGAGTCGTTTTTAAAACGAATCCCAAGGCATTTCATGTTCATAAATGCTGCTTTATCAGGCATTGCATTCATGATGAAATGAAATCGACCAATCACCACAGATTAGAAACAAAGGAGGGGTTGGGAAAAATTAATCGTAGAGCGAATAAGGTAAAGAAAAATGCACATTATTAGACAATGAAAGTGTTTTTTGACCTTGCATACATGTCAACCTTTTGTTGGGGACTCCCAAAACCAAAATATGAACCTTTCATAATCCATAATAGGGGCACTTTAAATATTATTTACTTTATGTCTCCTGAGCTGTTTATAGTAAAATCTCATGTTCCGCCATTTGTATTTGAGCTGCAATTTTCCATCTTGTTCCTGCGTGGGAGTGTTTTGTTTTGGAACACTTGATGATTGCCTTAATACTTCCATGTGATATTAAACACACTGTTCACTTCTCTAAAAGGAAAAACTAATTCACTTTTAATACAACATCTAAATCAATCATATTATTCTGATGAAAAGCGGAGCTCCAGTTGTGTCCCACATTAATGTGCCTAGCCCAGTCTAGAGGAAGCTATGGGGAATATTAAGATTTATCATGTTAATGATAAGGCTTTGAAACACATACGTCCTCTGAGATCATAGTACAGCGGCTCAGGAAAAAGATCTAATTAAAACGTATGCGAGGAGACCACAACAAAAGCTGAAACCCAAGCCAGAGGAAGGATAGCCGCACGTGTGATATATATTTGGGGGGTGAGGGGCACAGGGAAGTCCATTTAGCTGAGATTCAATCTGTGAAGCTGTATATATACACATAGAATATTTTCATGCATAACTCTTACCTGTTAATACTTTATTATTTGCAGCAAAATCATGCATTGCTTCAATAATAACCCCCACCCTTTGATAGTAAAGTAACAAGTAACGAGTTTGCATCTAATAAAAACCTCTCTGTTTTTCCTCATGTAGACTCAAGCCAATGATTATGCATTGTCCAAATAAAATTGTCACATCAAATTAAAGGGTGAAGAAGATGAATGACTGCAACCACATTGCACACATCTGACTCGACCATCGGCAAGAGCGGTGTGCGGCACACCAATAAATTTTTTCACCCTTATTCCAAATGTCACCAGTCAATAAAATCATAACGACAACAATATGAATGCGAACACAAAAGCATTTTTGAATAAACAATCTCTGTTGTCTGTTTGGGAAAAACCGAAGTAAGATCGGAACGATCGCTTTGAAGGGAAGATTCGTATAAACCGCAGGATGGACTGACAAACAGAGCTCTGATGTTTTCTAACGTAGCAAAACATAATATTTTGTGATGAACTCTAGAAAAAAAACTCTTTTCTCTCTCCCATGAATTCAACGACACTGCCTAACTTAAATGCCAAGCTGATGTCTATAGACATGCTTATGACCAACAAAATATTATAATTCACCAACATTCCTCTCACAGTGGATCTTTATGTACAATACTTTAACAGGCAACATTTTAACACAAAGTTAGCGATTACAATAAATACACAAAAGCCAATCAGCAAATCCACATACAGACACAGAACAAAAAAGAAAGGAACAATAAAAAGCACATTCTTTGGTTCTCCCCACAGCGAGCTAGAAGAAACTAAATAATAAACGAATGAAAGATGGAATGAACGCAGTATTTTGCTGAAGCAAGGACAAAGCATGCTGGGAGTGAATTGGAAAAACTCACCATGGAGTTTTAATGGAAAAACATCCAGCCCCAAAGAGGTAGGGTCTTCATGAAGGGACAGATACACAGAGATAGATGGGAAAAGCATTATTATTTGACTGGGCAAACAGTTTACCATTGAACGATACATAAGTTAAAAAAAAACCCATACAAATAGTGGGTTTTAACATATTTTTACTACTAGACGAGATCAAAATAGCAATAATACAACTCCATTCTCCTCAAACGTAAACTCTATTGGTGGTATTTAGGAGGGACATGGGAGACATGAGGTCAGTTTCTTCCAGTCTGACAGTTCAAAAGAAGTTCAATAGTGGTTTAATTGAAGTAAGATGCTGTGGAAGATGCTGTTTTATGCTGAAGGGTTAGTAGAAAGGAGAAGTGGGTCCCTGATCTACAGCCAGAGCAATGGATGACCGTAAACATTTTACAGCCAATAGTGTTTCCCAAAAGCAATAAAAAGGACATGAAATCCGACTCTGGCAAAAGAAGTCATACACTCCGTGGCCCTTTGGATGAGTTTACTATTCAGTAGGGGTGAATCACTGTCGTTGAAACAAAACCTTACAGTTTTATACAGATACTGAATCTTTCTTATTGGCAAACAGCCATTGTGAAGACTTTCCGAGATCAAACAAATCATGACAAGGGAGATGGGTGATGGTCAGGCGGAGTTTAACTTAGAACTGCTATTGTGTTTGACATTCTGAATAATGAATGAATCATATTCGCACACAGGGCTTAAGATACTCTAACATCATGGCCTAAGCTAAACAATCAAACCGGTGGGTTGCTTAGTTGCGTCTCAAGTGGCACAGAGTGAGACACTTCAGCTGAATGGACTCAACAAATATCCAGCTGTGAAAATGGATGGACTCCACTGCTAAATGAATGTGTTCCCATGGAGACGGAAACATGTTAAACCTGGGTTTGTTTAGCAGCAATGATGATCGGTTTGGTGTTTGGTGTGCGACTGTGAGATGTCTATCAAAGATTAAGGGACACATTTGCATTGAAGTAAGTAGGACAGCACAGTACTATCTATTACATGACACGCTCGTGCACTTCTATTAATATCAGACCTGACTGCAAACCATTACAATAACATAAAAAGCAAGTGAAAAAGCAGATTTCATCCAAATCCGTAGAGTGCTTTGACAGTCTTTATTCCTGAGAGATGTTTACAGAAAAAAAAAAACCTGTTAACAGGAAGCAAGAAGTCATATGATGGCAGCCAGTGGGCACTGAGGGCAACAACCCCACTTCAGCAGAATAATCTTTCACACGTTTATCTCTCTTCTTTCCGTGAGCCTAATGCTGCAGATCCAAAGGCATTAAAATGAGGTGATTTCAGCAAATGCTTACAATGTGACATGTCACATGGCTGGGTAGCACCGGAGCTCTTTAAGCTATTCATACAGTCATTACAGCATTATGAGACAATGGCCCAAAAGCAGCTCAATTCATGTATTACACTAAGCCTACCACATCTGTGATGTCAGACCCAGCCATCCAGCAACACACACAATCACACTCTGTTGAATAAGAAAAGAGCAGCATATATATATATATATATATATATATATATATATATATATATATATATATATATATATATATATATATATATATATATAAAATGAGTGTAATTTTAACCAAAAAAAAAAAAAAAACAGGCTAACAGTAAGTTCCATTACTAGATACAGGGTAAAAAATAGTAAAAGATCCAACTAAACATTCAATTTTTTAGAAGTAAAAAAGAATAAATGATAATTCAGTCAAAAACTTAATTAATTCTAAAATACGTCATCAAAACGATTTGGTATAATCACCCACAAAAGAAATTCCCAAACATCAAAACGCATGATAATATGACAGTGTTTGTTATTGTGTGTGTAGTCGACATCAAATGGAACTGATACAGGAATTTGCATGGGACTAAATAAAACCTCAAGGTGCTCGGGCACCTCATTGTTTTCAAGTCCACCACACACCACTGCAAGAAAGATGATCTATTATGTTTTTCATAAAATACGCTTCTTCAAATCCCACAGTATAATGCTATTCCCTGTTATAGTCAGTATTTTAAGACAGGAATAAGGCACCAAAACCGAGATCCAAAATATGATAAGCATCGGTTGGATTCAGATCC
Organism: Carassius auratus; assembly: GCF_003368295.1. NCBI lineage: Eukaryota > Metazoa > Chordata > Actinopteri > Cypriniformes > Cyprinidae > Carassius > Carassius auratus. Next base: position 4,717,650 of record NC_039257.1, on the reverse strand, counting down.
TTTTAGCACCATCAATACAATCCAACTATATCAATATTCAAGTAAACCATCTAAAAATGGCACTAAGCCGGCTGATTAAGAGACTCTGGAGGAGGAATTAAAGAACAATAGGAGGTTATTCAGCTGAAAGGTTACTCATCACTTAGCAGACACGTGGAAAAGGGGAGATGAAGTCAACAGGGCTGATTTCAGAAGTCATTGCGCTGGCTGATTTGACAGCTGAAATCAGGAGAACAGCTGAAGTGGTTCACAGAAAAAGAAGGTCACATGGTGACACAGCTCCTGAAACGGCACAGTATAGTAACACAGTGCAAGACTCACAATGCTGTCTCCCCAGACACTTCTCACGATAAGAGTTTTTAGAGAGTAAAATATTAGATGAGTATTAATACAGACTACACTGGAATAAAAGATCTAAAAGTCTGAAACTGGGGAATAATGGTTGGAGCTTTTGTATCTATTGTGTCCTGCTCCATTGGACTTGTTTACAGACTGAAAAAAATAATAATAATTCAAACTTGCTTAGCACTTTTCGGTTTCCTTTTATTTTTGCATATTTGTGTGTACCGTACTGTTTATGTCCTTTTTGGAGGATGTTTGCTGATCAAAATTTATGCTGTATAAGAAAACTATATAAAATAATACTTAATAATAATTTCTGTGAACTGTGAACTAACTGAAATAAAGCTGAAATACAAAATGCATAAATAAACATATTACATTAAAAAAAAATACAATTGGAACTGTTGCCTTGCCGTCTGATTGAAATAAAATAAGTCGAAGTAATAAAATTACAATAAACTAAAATTGAATTAAATTAAATCTATTTTTTTTAAGTTATATTTTGGACTTTTTATGCCTTTATTGTTAGAGGACAGTGGAGAGCTGACAGGAAAACTCTGGAAGAAGAGAATGGAGCAGGATCGCCAAAGGGCCTTGAGGCAGGATTCGAACTTGGGCTGCCATGAACGCAGTTGTACTATATGACGACACACTAACCACAAGGATATGGGCAACAACAAATTTAATAAATGTTTTAAAACATAATAATTAATAAAAAAAATTAAATAAAAGACCAAAGTGCATAAAATTATTGACATGGAGAATATATCAATACAAGTTAATAAAAAAAAATATATATATATATATATATATATATATATATATATATATATATATATATATATATATATATATATATATATATATATCGATACACACATATACATATATATAAGCAGAATATATATATATATATATTTTAATTATTTAAAAAAATAGTATACTAGTATACATTTAATACAAAATATTTGAAAACCGTGTAGCCTGATTCCTGAATATCAGTCAGTTATTTTTGATAGTTCAAAAAGACAAGTTATCAGTCAGAATCAGTCTAAAACCCTGTATAAAGCATTAACAAAGACTGATTTTTATTTGTGGCCATATGTGAGCAAAATGAACATTATAACTGAAATATACCAAAATTTAATCAAAAAGTAGGAATCAAATTAAAGCGAGAAAATATATATATTTTTTTAAACACATACGTTTTTTTTTTTTTGCTGTCTCTAAGCCACGCTTCCGCAAAAGTCACTTCTCACTGGCGTGTGTGTGATGTGAGAAAAGTGATGCAGCAGAAGTGAGAAAAAAAGTATTTATAATATTTTAAATATAGATATTTTTCGTACTTAAATGCATCGATTTGCTACAGTAGCTGTGTGAAGCACGTTTTATTATGAATGTGTGTGCTTTATTTTGGTTACTTTTGGACTGTTGAACAAAAACAACCACATACTTCCATTCTAAAGCTTGGAAGAGCAAGGATAATTTTTTTATATAACTCTGATTGGATCCGGCTGAAAGAAGAAATTCATATACACATAGAATGCTTTGAGGGTGAATAAAACATGGGCTAATTTTCATTTTTGGGTGAACTAACCCTTTAAAACTACTTCCACTAAACGGCACTCAAATCAACACTGTGTTAATGCTCAATATGACTCACTTGGACAGAACGGTAAAAAAAAAAAAACTTTCAACCTGCTTTCCTCCTACCCCAGGTTTTTTTTGATTCAGCCACGATGCCAAACGTCTAGTTGCACTTTTACATAGACTCTGTCTGTAAAGAAGACAATCTCTCATGTGGTGCCCAGGTCCTCTGCCATTCCCCAGCCACAGCTCTGAGTGCTGAGTGCTGAACATCTGAGGGCAGAGATTTTTGGGCATGTTGATGGGCAAAGAAAATATGAGCAGAGATAGGTGGGTGCAGGGAAACAGCTGACTGACTGCCATACACATAGACACACAACACGGTTCAGCACAACATAGGATGCCTCTTGTCTGCCGCCACATATGCTAGCCTCAGCTAAGGAGAGAAAGATAAGAGATGAAATGGTAGTGGACTCGAGGACAGTGACGTCTACTCTGTCACAATGTACAGCCTTGGACTCAGCATGTCTGTTGAAAGAGGCAGTTTTAATGGGCACTGAGAGCATATGAGGTAGGTCCCCAAAGCTAGAAACTAAACCAAACGCAAGGCTGAATTATTCAAACTTCAAACTGATGCACCCTTTACGACTCATCAAATCAAACTAGATCAGCGAGAGCCCTTAAAACAACCACAGCGCAAAGTGTTCTGCATGACAATGAGCTGCAGGGCCTTGTATAAATCTCCCTATTTAAAGTTTCGTTAGCCAATTTCCCATTCAAACTTTGCATTTAAATAAAAATAAACAATTGCAATAAGTCATAATTATGTTTAGTCAGTATGTAAATGCGCACTGCAGTCATTGATATGGCAGCCAGTCTTTACCGGCGTGTTCATGTTACATGGAGGGCGACCGCATGCTGTGTCCAGTGATTGTAATGCATCTGGCTTGGGAACTAACGACCGAGTACAGCAAAGATCCATATGCGGGAGAAAGCAGGTTTGCATGTTTGTGTAAATTCAGGCAATCATCTGGCAAATGACGGTTTGAGGACACTTAAGTGCTTCAGCTTGAGTCAAGAGTTCATGCAAACTCCTGTCATCTTTCAAATCCACGACACCGTTCTCGCAAATGAGAAATGCTATCACTAGTGACGGCTGGAGCATTCATGGTCTTGACATGCCCAGAGACAATAACATTATGCTAAACTGCTTAACAACTGACACTGCAGCCTTGGTCTGCAGCAAAATAGAACTTTCTAAATAGCTGTTTAGAACCGGTCTATCAGATGGCATAAACCAATATGTTTTAAGATTTATGATCTATATTAAGTGCCTTAAAATGACAATGTCATTTCCATCGAGACATCTTCTTGGCTTGAAGTGATAGCACACCAATTGTCAAATTAAAAAAAGTTGATTATGAGCAGAAAACAAGCCAGTAGGACAAATAATTAGCAGACTACTTATCCAGTCAGAATATAGCCTCAGGTTTTAGCATTTCATTTTCATAGTTAAATAGAAACGTTTCAGTTTCACAGTTATGATTTTTAAAGAGTTGAGGATTTGTCTTGCATTTCAGTTTGAATTGAATTCATCTAAACTGATTAATAAATCACTGATTTGTATTGTGTTATAACATTAAAAGCTCATACCAATGCCTTCAATTGTTTTAATAGTGTGTAGAAACCCACCCGGTGCGCTTGGTGATGGTGCCCAAGGTCATCGGCTGCTTGATCTGAGCCAGAGGAAGCACGACCGTCAAACTGGCTAATGGAGTCAGCCGTGGGTTACCCATGTTGTTGTTGGTAAAGTTGTTAAAGGATTCTTGACTGGTGAGTTTGGCTATAAAAGAAAAGGAAGAAATTTGTATTAACATAAAAAATTCAATAGATCACATATTTTTTAAGCAAATACTTATTTTTTGTTGCAAGGACGTGTTAAAAATTATCAAATGAGAGTAAACACATTTATACATTTTATGTGAGATTTCAATTTGTTGTTTTAAACTTTAGATACGTCAAAGGTTCCTTAAAGTCTCAAGCACCAAATTAATCACATATTCGAATGATATCTGAAGGATCATGTGACACTGATGACTGAAGTAATGGCTGCTGAAAATTCGGCTTTATATTACAAAAAGAGTTTATAAAAATAATGCTGGACGGTGATCCTTTCAGTCATTCTAAAACACACATAATTCATAATACAACAAGATACAATGTTTCTACTGCTCTTCCCTTAATTATACACTTTTAATCAGTTTTCATTTGTTTTTGTGTTGCTTTTCCAACTAATAATCAATTTGATATACGCTTTCATGCAGTTAAAAACACATAACAATATAGTGCAGATGTACGCTACACAAATATTCCACACAAAGATGAAGTGCTGCTTTTTGTGTTTTTAACTCCATTATTTTTTCCCTTTCAACATACAATATTTCAGACCAGCCTAATAATCTCACCGAACATTTTCCTTGCTTCCATTGTAATATCGCCAGGAAGAGGGTATTCACGGGGGTCAGAGAAATACCCGAGACACAAAACAATGATTATCTGAGGGCAAAAGCGCTGAGAGCGGCCGTGCCACAGTGTTGGAGGGGTTTTAGATCATTAGCCAGCCTCTCTGTGTCTCTCTAATACCCAGAAACGCTGTCTTTGTGCTTAACCAAAGAGAGACCATTTAGGCCTCATGGCCCTCGATAAAGGCCTGCTTTGGCTGGAGACATTACACAAACCCCTGCGCCATTCCACACAGGGCCTGGATCTCAAGGGCCCTTCACATTTCAAAACCACTACACCCCAAGCGCAGCCACCTTTTGTGCGCAAGAGCAGCAGAAAAGAAAAGGAATTTGAACAGGAAGCAGCCTGAAAACCCATAATGGTGCTTCTGATGGACAAAGACGAGGAGCAGAGGAAGAAAAATCTTAATGAATTTAGCATCTTTCCAAGAAGGACACACTCGGTCTCGGTGCACTTTTTAACCCCTCACTAAATCAAACCCCCGACTCGGCCGTGGACACGCACACAAACAGCCGGCGTCACGGCGGCAAAGCTTAAGCCCTGCAAAAGCAGACGCCTCGCACGGGATGATGTGAAACTCAGCCGCCGCATGACGTCAACCCGAGTGTGGCAGGCTTGGCCGAAACCCTCAAGAATGGCACGTCCGAGAGCGGCAAGGCGCCTGGCCAGTCAAAACGATCCTGCTTATGGAGCAGTCATTTGATTAATGACTCATGTGTGATGGCCTGCGCAGTGATACATGACAAGCCAATGGAAAGAAGATCCATCAATGCAAATCCACAGCCGTCGCAGGCCTAACTCCAAGAGGCCGGCTGGGTCACCCTCTGTCACCTGACCCTTCTGTTCGAGCTCACTCCGCTCCATTTGCATTTTCTTCTAATGGCACAGACCTGGTCGCCCTGTCACTGATATCTTGTTTTTCTCCCCCAAGCTGTTCAATTTGCATCTGATAAAGCAATGAACACAAGCGATCCATCTAAGCTGACGCTTTCCATTCGTTATTTGCTTCATTTGCACACATAAACCTAAAAAAAAAACAACAGTCGTACGCAAACATCGCCCCATTTTAATCGCATTGCCAATGAAGTGAAATTAAAAAAATGCAACCCGGATGGCCGCCAATGCGAATATCGTTCTCAGGGACAGAATATCGCAGGGCGTTCCAAAGTGTCAACCGCTGAGAAATCGCCAGGCTTTAGGAGCATCTGCGGAAGACTTGAATTCCTAGAAAAAAAGTTGCGCTCTCCCGGTTTGGGAATACTTTGATATATTCTGTTTCACCCATTCATGTCTTTTGCGCTCGTCCAGGTTTCCCAGACATGCTCCTGTAAGAGCGTAGTTCACAGGAGGTAGGGATTAGGACGGGAGGGGAGGAGAAAAAAAATGGGATGAGTGGAGAGGAAAAGGAACAATGGCGGTACCTCCGCACTCGGGGGAAGGTGCCGTCATGTCAAGTCTGCCTGTGCCAATTCCCAGAGCTATCATTATTAAAATACACACTTTGAAAGGAGGAGTACTACAAGTGGAAAGTGGGGTGGGGGTGTGGGGGGGTAAGTAAAGTAAAAGGAGAGGCCAGAAAGCGCCGGATAAAAGCAATCCCGGTGGACAAAGTGTAAACAAATTAAAAGAACCATTATAAAACACAGATGCTGCAAAGAAAATAAACTTCACAAGATTTACTGTTTTCAGAAGAAATCAGACATTGGTGGAAAAGTCATTTCTGGTTGCCTCTGCTTTTACAGTATCTGCTCGCTGCTATTTTCGGGCTTGCAGTGAGGTCAAGCCAGCCTATGTGAAAATGGCCAAGTGCCAGTCTTTTCCCCAACCGCCAGTGAATGGGAGTGCTTTTAAAGTGACAGCAGAGTTTTTTTTTCCTCGCAAAGTTTTTTTTGGGTTGTGCGGCATCCGCTTTAATGAGCAGAAACATTATATGAAACTTCCTGCTATTACCAGACATCGAGTATTTTCACCATAAGACTTCAAACTGCATTAGAAATTGGTACGTTTTCAGTTTCCCCTTGTGTGCTGATTTCACTTCAGAAGTCGTCGTATGATTACGAGCCATTACATCATAACCGAAATTATTCACTGCTGTATAATAGCAATACACGAACACGCAAAAGCATTCAAGCATGTAATTTATTAACCAAACTACATCCGAACGGCTTGCTACGGGGCTGTCTGAAATCAGATCCAATAGTTTACAACATGTCAGCGTTTACAGCTCATCAGAGGAGCACCTTGGTGACAGCGAGAATCTACACTCTTCTGTGGCTCAGATAACAGCCTTACTGAAACCATATGTGAGCGAGTTTGTTTGCAAGGCGATGTGTGTGCGAGAGGATGTTTCACCTCAGACGAGCAGACTTTGCAAACGGTGCATGAGAAGATGAACAGGAAGGCATCCGCAGACTCAATCAATGCACCTCGGCATGTGGCTCTGATCAGGAGCACGTAATCTGATCATGTCAATTTACTTCTGGGTAAGTGGGAACCATATTCTCTCCTCCCAGTCATGAACGCTGCAGTGTCATTTCAGACATGTCTAAATGAAACCCTATGCTGGTCTGTCAGAGGGGGAAAAAAGGAAATGTTTTAGTGAATAAGCTCAATTCAAAGCACCAGGATGTCAATCAACTCGCTGCCTGATAGCGTGGTAACAGCTATAGACACTGAGGGGAATATTCAAACTACTGGGTTGAGGAATATAGCATCTACAATAAGAAATTAAAAACCAGACGTTCCATCATTAGTTACTAGTCTTGATTTGACAATATGGTAAAAACATGCATATCCAACAGCTGTTTCAACCACAAAATAGGCAATATAATCCCTTTATTTGCTTACCATAAAATTATACTGTGTAAACAGAAACATATCAGTGTTTTCATTTCCTCAGTGCAGTTTGTGGTTTTGGTGTAAGTTACACATAAAAAAGCCTGACAAAGAAAAAAAAATGTACTCAACCACCAAAGCTTATAAAGCACATCTTAATGAGATAAAATATTTAAACACAATATACAGAATTATTAATATTTCAAAGAATCATATCAGAGTTGCAGACAGCAAGAGGAAGAATGCTGCATTGCTTCAGCGTACAGAGAAAATTTCACCGTGGGACAGTGCAGGGTCTCAGGTCATGAGAAGTGTCAAAAACACAGTTCCTCACAGTGGGAAAGGACAGCACATCATCACGGCTCACTCTGCCTGATAAAGACACACCAGCCCACTCAAAAAGTTTTTGCATGAGAGCAAGACAAACAAAAACAAAAAAAAAAACATACCAGGCCACCCAGGCCAAACAACAACAACAGTCTCAATGAGATGTTTACATTCACCGTGCCAGGGGAAAGACATTGCTGCAAGAAAAAGACTGGAAACCTGAAAAGGAAAAGTTTTCTAAAACATATTTAAGATCAACATTAAAATTATTAAAATGTCCTGTAAAATGGAATATGATCAAACAACAAATATGTAAGAATATATAAAGTGCGACTGTTAAAACTGCTATATCTTCTGGGAACAAAACAAGCATACTGTATATACACTGCCGTTTTTAAATGGAGTCTCTTATGCTCATCAAGGCAATTTATTTGATCACAAATACAGAATATTATTTCAATTTCTAATCTAGTATATTTCTATTTCTAATTTAGTCATAAAAAAAATACTGCAAAAAAATCAAAATACTGAGAAAATCACCTTTGAAGTTGTCCAAATAAATACTTAGCAATGCATATTACTGATCAAAATTTAAGTTTTGATACATTTATGGTAGTACATTTACAAAATATCTTCATGGAAAATGATCTTTACTTAATATCCTAATGATATTTGGCATTAAAGAAAAATCTAAAAATATAGCGACTTAAGACTTAAGGTTTTGTTGTCCAGGGTCACATATTGGTTTTGTGCTTTAATATTATTCACTTCTGTGATCAAAGCTGAATTTTCAGCATCATTACTCAAGCCTTCAGTGACACATGATCCTTCAGAAATCATCATAATATGCCGATTTATTATCAATGCTAAAACAACAGTGCTGCTTCAGTTTTTTTTTTTTTACTGATTTTGAAACTTTTTTTCTGGATCCTATTATGCAAAAATTTAAACGGAACATAATTTACTTAATTAACGGAACATAATTACTTTTTATCCATTAAGACATCCTTGCTGTATAAAAGTATTACTTTTAAAATTATTATTATTCATTAAAGAATCGTAAAAAAAGTATCACAAGTTTCAAAAAACATGGAGCAGCACAACTGTTTCATATATAAATCATCATATTAGGATGATTTCTGAAGCATCGTGTGACACTGAAGACTGGAGTAATGATGCTGAAAATTCAGCTTTACATCACAGGAATACATTTTATTTTAAAGTATATTAAAATATAAACTGTTATTTAAATTTCAAAAATATATCACAAAATAACAAGGCTTTTTCTGTATTTTTGATCAGTAAAAAATAAATAAATCTTATTGAGATAGATAGATAGATAGATAGATAGATAGATAGATAGATAGATAGATAGATAGATAGATAGATAGATAGATAGATAGAGAGATTTTTTATTTTCAATCCATTTAAAAAAATAAATAACAGATTTTATTTTCAATGACATTTAAAAAAATATATAATAACAGAATGATATTCACAAATGTGAAATTAAATAATTTACAATAAAAAAGGTTAAAAAAATATAGTCAAAGATGACCAATAAAAAGCCACAACAAATCATTTATCTTTAAGGCATAAGTCGGGGAGGCCATTCATAAAATTCAGGACAAATTACAGAGTAACGCTGGCCCTTTTGCTGGATTAGATTTATATCAAGACAAAACGTAGAGGCATGATTCAGGCCTAAATATTTTTCCTTTCTCTGCCAATGGAGTGAAATAAGGTCCTTCATTTGAAACAGGCCTGTCAACAAAAAGCTGAGAACACAGCGCCACACAGAGGCCTGGACCGGTACTGTGCTACACAATAGGACAAGACTCTGTAACCAGAGTAATAAATCTTCAGGACAGGGAATCTGAATGAGACCGTAGATGATGCAGAGTTGTGGTATGTTAAAACAAGAGCGGCACTTTGATGCCTGGGCTGATTGCACGTCTGTTGTTTTGTGAGCGGAGGAGCTGAGCTTTATCTTTGAGAGCCGGAGAGCCGCTGTGAAGCCGTGATGGAATTTAAGAGTGTGTGTGTGCCACAAACAAGGGAGGAGGCAGTTTGTGATTACAGAGAGTGTTTGCTGGCCCTGCCCGTACAGATCAGATCAACTCATCTGGCTGCATGTCCGACAGACACACAGAGACACAAACACACACACACCGAGAGAAAGAGAGAGAGAGAGAGAGAGAGAGAGTAAACAGAAGAGATCTGATGGTTGTAGATGATTCAGCACAGGACTCAGTGACTGTGACACACGCTTTACCGCCACACTCGACACGAAAGCAAAACTTATAATCTGCTCTAAAGGCACTACAGCCCAACAACAAGATGAAAGAATATTAAATCCCATATTTCAAATGCAGATATCTGGATTATGTTATACACAAATACACTGGGCTCCAAAAGTCTGAGAGCACTAATGACAAACTATCTTTCACTGCAAATTACATTATAATATTTGAGTGAAAAAGTTCAATAATTTAATCAATTATTTTCAGAGTAAATTACACGGTTATTAATGTCTGTGTATTTTCTCTTATCTTCATCAAGGGTACATTTATTTAAAAGAGTCACACTGTATTCATTCAGTACAGTAAAATTGGGGAAATATTATTGCAATTTAAAGTAACAGTTTTCTAATTTAATATATTTTAAAATGTCAGTTATTCTCATCACGGAAAAGCTGAATTTTCGGTAGCACTTTATTTTACGGTCCTGTTCCTCGTGTACATACTATGTACTTATTATAGTAAGTACAATAACTATGTAATAACTAGGTACTGACCCTGAACCTAACCCTACCCCATGTAGTTACCTTGTATTACTACAACTTTCTTAGATAAATACACTGTAAGTACACTATAAGTACAAGTACACGTACTGTAAAATAAAGTGCAACCGAATTTTCAGCATCATTACTTAAATATTCAAATTATTATTAATAAATTAAATAAGTAATTGAGAACGTATAAAACAAGTATATAACATGTGAAAAAGATGCATTTAAAGAGTGGAATAAATGCCATTTAGATTTGATCCGTGTCAAATTAATAACCACAGCGTTGAGCTTTTTTAAAACAGCTTGCTCCAAACAACATTGCGTCATCAGTTCTGCAAAAGCATCCATGTCTGGCTGTCTTTGCTTTAAGATGATGAATGCTGTAAACAGGGGTAGTTACTGATAAAACAAGCCTGAAACCCAAACAAGCTCAAAGGAAGTATCCCGTTAACTCAATAACAGCGAATTAACAGCTTCCTGTTGCACCTTGTTTTTCCTTACAAAATATTCAATGAACATACGCAAAGAAGAAGACCACTACGTTTTGTCAAACTAACGCTGAATCTCCTGTAAGCTCAAAGCTAATGTGAGCGCCTCAGTCCAGACAAAGCTTTCCATCGCACTCCTCACATCCTCGTGCACGACTGACACAGAGCTTAACCGCTGCGGAGCAAAGCTACCAAAGCTACATGTACCCTAAACACTCTGCAGTTACGCTTCAAAAAGCATTTTTCTTTGGCTTTTGTTCAGTTATAGATAGAAAAGGCAGACGGACAAAACAACTTAGCAGAAATCAGCAGCAAAACGAATGAATTAACAGTCTGTTAGCACTGAACAAAGAAGGACTTGTTGATTTATCTAACAATGCCATGAAGCTAAGGCGAGGGGATGTGGCTCCTAAAATAGATAGAAACAAATCCACAATTAAACTAGGAGAGAAGAAAGCCCGATTGTGGTTTCTATTTTTACAGAGTGCCAGCTCTGAAGGATGTGTACTTCTCTAGTTCCTTCCCTAAATCAATGAGTTGTCACAGGAGACAATTGCCAGTCTACTGTTGTGGCTACTGCTCTGCAGCTTTTCTTATCAATCATTTATTTCTGCCGCCTCCGTTCATGCCCATGGACCCAAAAATGAACAAAACCGACGGAAAAGCAAACGGAAAGTGACGCTGATAGCCTTTTCTCTTTTTGTGTCTGATAACTAATCATAGCGGAAAAGGATTTCAAAGTGTGACAACCACAAAAACAATTTTGCTGATTTTACGCTGATTTAAAGTGTAGTTTCCTAGAGAAGGAAAACACAAAAAAAAAATTTATTTGTTGAAATAATATTGTCTTTATATTGTTTAGCAAATCAACAAGTGCAACAGTTTGGGGCTGGTAAGATTTTTTAATATACTTTTTTTTTTTTACCTATATATATATATATATATATATATATATATATATATATATATATATATATATATATATATATATATATATATATATATATAATTTTTTTATATACTTTCAGCAAAGATTAATCAAAACTGACAGTAAAAACTTACATAAAAAAGATAACCATTCCAAATAAATGCTGTCCTTTTGAAGAAAAAAAATACACTGCATCATGCTTAACACAAAAATATGAATCAGCACAACTGTTTTCAACATTGACCATAATAACAAATGTTTCTTGAACGCCAAATCAGCATATTAGAATGATTTATGAAGGTTCATGTGACTGATGAAAATTCAGCTTTATCATCAATGGAATAAATAACATTTTAAATTGTGTTAAAGCAGAAACTGTCACATCAACCTTCAAATAAATACAGCTAATTGTGAATGTATGAAATTTCAATCAATTCAAATAATTAAGAAATTATTTTATTGCTATTCAGTTTATTAAACAAATGTGTCATCAGCAAAACAAACGTTAAGGAAAGTGTGATTGTAGAGCACTGAAATATAATGTTTACAAATATAATAAGAGAACAAGAAAGAGAAACTGAATGTCTGGTTTGAAAATAAAGCAAACATCTCCAGCAGGATATGTGAGTGGCTCAAGCATTCCAGCTCCAAGTATGAGCCCATAGGAGAGGCCCTCAGGGAGCACGGAAAAGTGCAGACCACTTTGTCTCCCTTTCTCCCCCACACCGTTTCATCTTAATTCAAAAGCCACATCCTGCTATCCTCCCATCTTTTGGCTTAAGGAATTATGGAATGATCCTTGAGGTTATAAAATCCGGACAGTCCAAGGTTTGCCTCTAAGGCATACGAGCTGCCTCAGACTTCTGTTTCTTAGATTCCTCCATCCTGTTCCCAGTACAAAAAAATGTCACCTCAGAAGCCTGTTGTCAAAGTATCTCATCGGGCTGAAGCTGACAGGACTAATTGTTGACAGGTGCTTCTAATGCCTGGCTTTGAAAAGTGAGTCTGATTTACGACAGGGCTTCTGAGGCCCACTTTCATGGCTGCTGGTAACCATCCCTACACGGGACGCCAAACATTCCGGCCATGTGATGTCACAGCTTTGCTCAAAGTGAAAAAAAGTTATCTATATTGTTTTTAAGACTGTCAAAAGTCACTCAAATTAATTATATGATTATTTTTGCATTTATGCATTTAGCAGATGCTTTTATCCAAAGCAACTTACAGTGCATGCAGGCTATACATTTTTTTTACTAGTATTTTTAAAATGAAGAAGAGGAGGAGGACTAAGAAGGAGGAGAATATAATAAATTATATGTGTAAAAAAATGCATTTAAGTCAGTTATTTCTGTTTTGCTGTAGTGTGCCAGTAGGAAATATTAGTTTATATTTCCAAACATTCATTTTGCCATTAATTGTAATAATACGTTTTTTTTTTTTTTTTTGCATGAGGAGTCTGACAACAGCCAGTGCTCCACACACAGCGATCTGATCTAATCATCATCAAATCTGTCTGGAATAACATGAAGAAACAGAACTAACGGAGACAGACTTAATCCAGAAGAACATCTTCAAGATGCTTCAAGAAACCTCCCTACAGGTGGAGCAGCAGTCAAATAGATTTTAATGCTTAGACCTGTAATCAGATAGGGATAAAAGCAGAATCTAAAAATATTAAAGGAATATATAATAGTAAATTATTCACAAGTAACCCCTGAATGGCCAGGATCTACTTACTCCATTTCAAATTAACTTGGTGAAAATTAATTTAAGAAACATAAATGTATGAAAAAATGTCAATATTACCTATTTGAATTTTTTATTTAATTCAATATGTTACTAAAAATAAATAGTCCAGAGTAATTAAATAAACATTTATAATTTTCCATCTCAGTAGGTTTTCAACAGATCATCTACTAACTTACTAACTTACTACTAACTTATGAACGATTGCAGAAGTGCAAGAGGTGCATAATGTTTCCCCCCCAAAAAAACAAGTGTTTGCTAACCATGCAGTGGTGATCCAGATGGGCTACTAGAGAGGCCAGGAATGGGGCTACACCGGCCGCCCTGTTTGCTGCTCAGCTCTTGCTCGATCTCCTCCAGTCCGGCACTCTTCTGGAAACGGCTCATGCGATTGACCACACGTGGAGACATGTGCGTGCGTGCACATGGCGCTCCACCGTACGGATTGATGGGAAAGACATGAGAGGTACCTCGTAGTGTACTGATCACCACCCAGCGACAGTCGTGGCTGAAGCAGATGTCCTGCACCTAGAGCAAGGGTAAGAAAACACAAAGGAAAGAAGCTCAAAACCAGTTTCAGATTTGAGTTGGTTCAGATCTGAAAATGAACAATCACCATTCAAATGTATGAAATCACCATTACAGGAGTGTAGGGTCTTGAGTAAACTGTATGAACAATACAGTAATGCCTTTCCTTCAAAATCGGGCTTAAAGTCAGAATGTAACAGGAGGTAGCAGAGGACATTATTATTCTTTGCTTGGTTGGAACAGCAGCTAGGCAAATTCTTTTTTTTCTCTATTTGCTTTTCTGTTTCTGCCATGAGATGACTGAACACCTGAGAAGAGATGATGCCAACCCCTCCAAGGACCTCAGATGACGATAACCCTGAACCAACATACAAAACTACCACATTTTTCTACTAGTTTGATCACAAGTTCTAATCGTTGCAGTTAATAGTGTTCACCGTTTGTATGAATACATGTCAGTAACTAATTTTTTACTGTGCATTTCTGCTAAATGGACATCATCTTGTCAGTCACCACTGATAAACTACTCCTAAATGTAAAGTAGAAACTTTCCTTTTCTTTGAATCTGCTTTGTTTGCAACGATTTGTATCATGAAAGGCACTATACAATGATGATTTGAAACATGAATTTAATTGAATTGAACTGGGCCATACATTCAAGTTAAACATTATCAAAGGAAAGAAAAGTAGTGTGGACTTGGTTCTATCCATTGGTTGTTGATTGGATGAAAGTAGATCTGAAAGCAAGATTTCAGTCGAAGAAGAGGACTAAATTATTGGAGAAGTCTGCCCCACACTGACAGAGTAATATTTTAATTAAAATTACTAGGATAAATTCATATATATATATTATTGCCTATTATTGCATTTTAAAATAACAGTTTTCTATTTTAATATACATTAGAATATAATTTATTGCTGTGAAGCAAAGCTGAATTTTTAGCATCATTACTCCAGTCTTCAGTGTCACATGATCCTTCAGAAATCATTCCAATATGATGATGTTATCAATGATAGAAACAGTTGTGCTGCTTAATATTTTTTTGGGACCTGTGACACTTTTTTCAATATTCTTTGATTAATAAAATGTCAAATAAATAAATAATAATAATAATAATAATATTAATAATAATAAAATCAGTGTTTATTCAAAATAGAAATGTTACAATATAATTCAGCAAGGATGTGTTAAATAGTTAAAGTGATAGTAAAGACGTATATTGTTAGTAAAGATTTTTATTTTGAATAAATGCTGTTCTTTTTAATTATTTATTCATCAAAGAATAAAAAAAAGTTTCATAGGTTCCAAAAAATAAAATATTTAGCAGCACAGCAGTTTCAGCACGGATAATAAATCAGCATATTAGAATGATTTCTGAAGGATCATGTGTCATGTAAAAGACTGGATTAATTGCTGACGGAAATTCAGCTTTGCTTCACAGAAATAAATTATATTTAAAAATATATTAAAATAGAAAACCAATACTAGAAATTGCAACAATATTTCATAATATTAAATTGTTTGAGCCTTGATGAGCAAAAGAGACTCTTAGAAAATCTTACTGATCCAAAACTTTTGAATGGTGGTGTACATATTAAAAACTGAAATGTATGCAGGGATGGATGAATCATTGACAATAATAATCACTAACATACATTTAAGTTTAATTTAATGCCAGCTTTAAGTAATGCAACCTGAATTCTGTTTGAATTCTCTCTGGTGCTAGTCATAAGAAAGTTTCTGGCAAAGATAAACAGATAACATCTCTAAAAAATGTGTTACGAAACACTTGAGGGCAATGAGAAAGAGGTATTGGTAATCACACCTAGGCAATGGGAAGTGGTTTCGGAACCTATCACCAGATCTTGAGCAATGGCTTGAAAAACCTGAATATCTAACCTGGCTTTTGTATTTATAAACATCTTAAAATACATGAACTATGAAACTGTAACAGTGTGTCCTATGCTTCTTGTGTTTACCACTCTTATGTTCAGTCTAGGCTATTTTTAAATTGTTGGTCTGTGTATGTATGCATCAGATGGGTAGAAACATGATGTTTTTCCAGCATCTTGCTTCATGAGCATGGTTTAACATGACAGCGTCTTGAAATCCTTTTCTGTTTTTGAATACAAGAACATGCCCTGGGTGAATGAAGCTCAATGATTTGATGGTAGACCTTCTCCAAGACACTTGGCTTTACCATACAGCACTCTGCCATCAGCAAGATTCAGCTAATGGCTTTTTTACAGCACTTTTTATGGATAGCCATCAGCTACTGGAATGCAGCTGTCTGGAGATCGGTCTGATTCTAGATCATTCTGCTCAATCTGTCTCAGATCAGGCTCACGCTGAATACGCCAACTCAGAGATGAGCAAATGAATTCAAATCAATTACTATTTCCTGTTCAGGGATGACGCCACTCCAGAGATTTTCACCTGGAGGTGTAAAAATAAGATTTCGGTGACCAAAGACAAGGACTGAGATCTATAAATTGGTTAATCAGACATAAATCAAATGAGCTGTTTGGTCAGTCATGTGCTGCTCAGAACAGCTAAAACAGTGTACGGCTTCAGGCAGCGCAGCCTGGTGGGTTATTTACCTTCACGCACACTAAGGTCAGTCCGGAGCAGGCTGGGAGTCAGTACAAGCACAGTCAATCAGCCAGCCAGATAAGGCCGGGTGCCTGCGTCCGCCCACAAGGCATTATCACTCCTTTTATTTGTTCTGCTCAAGATAATGCGTCTTGGAGGGTGCTTGCTTTCTGCAGTTTGTGCTGTTTACAATGCCAGATCAAAGCCAATGCATGACCAGGCAGCAAACCTGGCATGAGCCGGTGACAGATTAACCACCTTTCTCATCTCAGCGGAGCTGCGGGCCACCTCGGCCCTGTGCTCACAGAGGAGGGAAAATGAGAATGTTTTACACGCTCGGTTCCAGCTCTTTGCCATGCCTGGAGGTGCTGGGTAAAGCAATCACACCTTCAATATAAGGAGCAGGAACGAGAAGAACTTAAACTTCACCCACGGGCCAGTAACCGGCTGGCCTTTTCCCACCTGGCTCAGAGTGCATTTGAAGGGTAAAGGGACAAAGAGAATTGGGAAACCATAAAAACATTAATAAATAAGCGCAATAGGAGTTAAAAACGACAAGTCTTTCTTATAGACATAACATTTGACTGTGTTTCTGTTACATGGCACTCATAGGCGAATAACGTACAGTTTTTATTCCACTGCAGTGTTAATATTTGTCATGTAATGAAGGATTTAAATTGGGAGAAATATGTCTGGCATGCTTTTAGACATCGAACGTGTCAGGGAGACTGCGAGAGTGTGAGTCTACGAACTAGAGCAGAGATCAGGTTTGTGTGCATATCCAAACATGACACTGGCTGAGTAAGTAAGGGTCTAGGCCCTTTCGGAATAAATATTAGTTCTACTTAAGCAAATAAAACCTTACGATTTGCCAACTGAAGGAGATATTGTGGTGGAACAGCTGCAAGGCTAAATGGACGAAACAGCATTTAGGAGAGAGGAAAACTAAATCACTACAGTTATTCCCCAAACTGATTTGTGCAATAACCCAATAGATCACAAAAGTAAATTAAACTTTAAAGCACCCAGATAGATTACCAAGGCTTGGCAGATGCTAATGATCAGATCATGTCCTTAGATGTCCGCTTCAACTATTCAACCTGAGTAACATTACATAAATAAATAAAAAAACGTGGATTTGACCATCTTGTATTGGTTTAAAATACTAACATACATAAACCAAAATAAATAAATAAATGGATTGAAGAATGATCAATATGATTGATCAAATATATTTTGAGGCCACTGTACATTGCCTTAACCTAACTAGTAACCAAGTAGTAAATAACTTAAAAAATAATAATAATAATTAATTAAATATTTATATACAATAAGTATAATAATATTTAAAAAAATATTAAAAAGACTTAAAACAGTAAATAAAAAAAAAAAAAAATTAGACATTCAAAGTGAAAAAATAATAAAATAAAAATAATATATGGATTAAATAAATCTAAAGAATAATAAATAAATGAAAATAACTAAAATAAAATAAAATTAGATTAAAAATTAAATTAAACAAAATAATAATAAATAAAAAAATTGGGGTATTCAAATCATGTGACTTCAATAGAGATGTGTTGTTACTTTTCCAAGCAATCAAAACTGCCAGGTGATACTAACGATTCTAGTTTTCACAGCAGTAAAGAAGCAATTGTGTTCTAGCTGTAAATTGTAAACTATATTTTAAGTTGTTTAAATTCTGCAAAAATGCAACAAACATCTGGCCAACTGGATGGACAAATTCCAAAGATCAATTCTGTTTCAAATAACGCCAATAGTTGTTCTAAATTCGTAATTTATAAAGCTGGGATGAAATGGGAAAATTCCGGAGCCTATGTTCAGTTCTGCCAAGGGCCTATTTCCAGGGATTAAAGAGAGAGTGGTGTAAAGTCACAAGCGCGACCATATTGTCCCAGTGGGAATGTCCTCTCGTCCAGGACCTCATAGCCTAAGATATGGTAGATGTTACAAGCCCCAAGCTTGACCCCAAGGTGCAAGAGTAAAAGCTCCGGTCAGGAACACAATCTAGGCTCTCACGAGCAGTCTGAGGTATTTTTAGCAACTTTTCTCTTTTTTTTGCAGCCTTGGTGATTGAAAACACATTGGCAACACTAATAGTTTCAGGTCTTCGGATTCCAGAGTGTTGAAAACTGAACATGGGAGCCACAGGGGAGGAAGTTTTAGAATAAGCAAAGACTAACTGCTGAGAGCACAAATATCTCACATGGATCCACGTCAATGTGTTTTGAACTGGGGGCAAAAGTTCTCCAGGTACAAAAAAATTAATGCGCTGTGAATATGGAAAAGCCCTGATGCACTTAAACTTTAGTTGGTAGACAGTTGAATAGTAACTAGATCTTCAGATTACAGTTACACTCATATTTTTTCATGTATACCGCTGTAGCAAGGGACTATGTATCTCATAGTCATGTTAAAGATCAATCAGATGGGTCATACCCACACTCTTTGTCTAACATACACTTGCCTACATACTACAAAAAAGCCTGAGACAGCAGTACTGTGTTCTGGAGCTCAGTGGTACCAAGTCTTATGTCTCTTGACAGTATTTAGATAACACGCAGGGATTCACCGACGATGAAAAGCATGTTCAAATTGCACATTTCCAGAGCCATGCAAGCACAGGCAACCGTAAACAGTTGTGGGTGGCCCACAAAGACTTTAAATGATTATGCTAATGATTAAAAGAGTCCGGAAAGGCAATATTTCATCTCAATAACTCCCCCGAAAACAGCCTGAGTGTACATAGGCATGTGCGTGTGAGCAAGGGATGGAACAAGGAGCTTTGAAGTTTGAATTAATATCCCACACTATCCATGTATTAGCTGAACGAAAGACGGTTTCTTTTTGTTGTTGATACATCTTCCATTTGGAGGATACAAGTTTATGAGTTTGTTCCATAACAAACTGCGCTAAAAGGACAGAGCTGAAAGTAAAGCTTTTATGTAAATGTGCGTGCATGTGTGTTCTTACCTTAGCCTCAGTCTCTCCTCTGTGAAGCGTGTATAGATGATGAACTGCACTCTGGGAAGACGCCCATGGGTGAGTCAAGATTTGGAAAACGTGGAAGTCATGGCCAAGGGTGTCTGCAGTCACCAGTAACATACCTGTAGATCAGAAAAAGAAAAGTGTCATATATGTCACCACAGTACGCCGTCTTAGCACAACTAAAGTATTTGTGAAATAGGGAGTGATGAATTGAGGGCTGTGATTAATAAAAAAAAAAGTGACATATCTAATCACAGCTTTCTGAGATTAAATGCAATTTATTACAATGATAATATAAAAAATCTAAAGTTTCGGAGCATCATGATGAAAAGCACATAATTAATATAATATAGCAATAGGAATTGGGATAAAACATTAGCACAGCCTCAGGAAGAATGGAAGAAATATCATTTATATACACAAGTGGAAAGTAATATAATGCTGGATTAATATGGATCAGTCAAAGCAACCAATGCAGCATTTATTTACTGAGGCTACAGAAATGTTTCTCCATGCTTTTTAAGTCTCCAACCCTTGTTACATTTTCTTGAGGTTTACCATGTGGATTTGAGAACTGGTGATGGGATAAAACTTAATTCAGTCTTTCTGAATTGTGGCCTAGTGATAGTCCATGTTCATCGATCAATGAAAGTGGCAGGAAGTGCCACTCTAAATATATATATAAAAATCTCATTTAAACATGTACTTGCTTAAGTGCACCAATTCTGGGCTTATACTGAGAAGAGCATACTGCAAGTCAAAAACGATGGCACCCAGACTGGCGTCAAGTACTGAGCATTTCATGAGACACGTTTACATGGTTGTAAAGGGTAATCGTATTCCACTGCAATTTGTGTTCTAGAATTAACTGCATGCCAAGATCTTCCCTCAGCTGTCCGGGCCAAAGAGTATATGGATCCGTTTTAAACACAACCGCAGGAGAACCCAAGTGGAACCTCTGATGACAGGGCCTCTCATTTTCCCACTTTCATTTGAAGTTCGTGAAACTACAGAAAGTATAAGCTCTTACTGTAAACAACACACTTACTAAACCACACTAGAAAAAAAAAACCCTGAAGTGAACCTTCATGGCAACGCAATGCCGCATACAGCTTATTCCTAAAAACAGTGTGACAGCTCTACAGGCTATTTTCCACACACATGAAAGTCTGGTCACTACCGCTTTGGAAAGTTTCTCCAACACTACGATTAAGATGGATTTAGCCGCTGGCTCTCGATCTAACTGCTGTAATTTAGGATGACAATAATTAGTGAATTTCCAATGCTGAATCTCTAAAGCCGAGTTCACAAAGGGGTCTGATTTGTGGCAAGCAGTTATTGGGTGGTCTGACAAATCTAAAAAGGAGGATATCGTCCGAAGATCAGACGAACTCCCGCACACATGACAATGGAACAGCGCCCGTTCTAGATGAGCTCATCTGTCCTATTTCTGCCCACGATATTTTCATTTTCACACTTAGGAATAGCATCTGCTTTAGGTGTGGCTTTGCCATCTCATTGAGCTGTAAGACAGGAAGCAAGGGGGATGGGTTGCGGCAGAAAAGGAAGGGTCACGCTGAGATTGTGCCTATGAAAAAGAAAAACAGAGTCGGCCAGTGAATTAGACAGCGGTTAGCTATTTATGCTGTATCAGAAGACTAAACCAAGTTACGGCCTGGCCATAAACTAACCCACGCCCCAAATGAGGTGCCAAGCCACAAGAAGCATTTGCGTCAACTGGGAATACATGGAAGAGAGTGCCTTCTAATTATAGAGGCTACAAACGGAAGCGCAGAGTGATTAGGAGTTTAGGCGCTGCGGTATGTTTATCTGGGAGCTTCCTCTCCCTCACCCCGCCGCCCTGCCGCTCTCGCGCTCACCCTGGCTTTGACAGATGAGGCTTGGCCAGCTTGTTGGGACACAAGTTTGCTGATGGTACACTCTGTTCTCCAAAAGCCAGTGGAGAATGGAAACCGAGCGATGGGGCTTTTGTGGCCTTGTTGAAATACAGGGCCTCGCGACGAGGCGTCAGTTGGTTGGCCTGTGGGAAGCTAAATTAAAAAGAGAGCTTCTCTGTGCTGGTAAGCAGCCATAAAATTTCAGGAACCTGAGATGTTAAAGCAATTTTTGACACATCCTATTTATAACATCTCGATGTCAAGGCAAGAGAGTAATTTATGTCTTTTAACGAGAAATTATGTGAGTGAATGGGGGTTTTGTGTATTTGAGCTACCCAACGGACCAATGAACCAAGCTGTATAATTCATAATGGGAAATGCCGTTTTCAAAAAGCATCAGTGTCTAATTCTGTGGGTGAGCGTTTTAGTCATTGCAGTAAAACAAAGCTCTTTAGCTTAAAAAGTCATTGCTCAGCTACAAATTGGGTGCACTGCAAGAATAGTGTCCCAATAAAGTCTTGATTCCCATTCTAACTGTATATAAATATATGTATATATACATAATGTATATTTAAAATAAAAAAAAACTCATGCACTAAATTTTTGCAATACTTAACAATTTTTTGTGTACTTCGAAATGGTGCCCAGTAAAAAAACAAAACAAAAAAACACAAAAACAGTTTTATTGTGTTTGTCGATTTGTATTTCACAGCTACTAAAGTTGAAAGTCATCAAAAGCAGTTTACTTCTGCAAGTTAGGTTGGCCTGCGTTTATATGAACTGCAAAACATTGCAGACATAAAGTAACCCAGATTATCCTTTCAAGCATGTTTGGCTGTTTCTCGCTAAAAGGCACCCCAAACAAAATGGTATTCGACACCAAAAATTAAAGAGTAATTCTTCATACTTGCATTCATCATTTTGTTGTCCTCCCCTTAACAAGTCTCTAAACACAAAACATCTGCGAAACCTCCTCAGAGCCATGTTTTATTTCAAAAGTGTCTTAGCCATTCTCCCCGACCAACTCAATGATCTCAGCAGCACGACAAGCAGAGGCCTCCAACTTGGCAAAGTCCGTAAACTGAAACAAAAGTATCCCTTTCAAATTAACAACACTCGTCTGAGACCTTTGAAAAAGAGGAAATCTCAAATTATAAACATGTGGATAAACCTTTAAAGAGCGGACGCTGGGAATCGGTGCGCTCTAATACCGCAGACACGAACTTTATGCAAAGAAGAAAAAAAAAAAGAACAAATAAACACATCAATCACAGCATTTTGTCCTTGTGGCTGCCCACATTAGTTGTAAAAGCACGACCGTGCGTGCATGTGTGTTTGTGGCCCTTTGTGAGTCCATTGGACGGCCTCCTCTCCTGTCATGCTGCACTTGTGGAGGTGTTTATGAAAGCTGTGGAACACACACACACACACACACAGGGTTGCACATCTCACATCAAAGCCGCCCACTCAAGCCTGGAGTGAGCAACACTCACTTAGTCCGGAGGCCACCCTCACTCCAACCATCAGATAACAGTACTAAGGAGAGGAGGAGACCGGCATGGGTCAACATGCAGTCAATAACTTGTTAATCTTTTACAGACTAAGTGAGAACTTCTAAAAGCTGGGCTGTTTGATCCAGCCTGGAGGCGGCTCGTGTTTGTGTGTGTGTGTGCGGAGTCGAAGGACGGGGTGGCAGATTGGGGCCTGGCGCGGTGACTGTGCAATGTTTCGCGGTGAGCCGGGCAGATGTAATGCCGTCTCCAGTTTCCACTCCTCTGGCCGGCAGGGATGACTGCTGCGGATTCCAGAAGGGGCTTGTGAGCACGTCTCAGAGCTTCGTGTGGCCAGGGACACTGTTTATCTAGGCATGTTGGTACCAAGGATATGCTCTTCAAGCATGGTACACTGCTCCTGTGGGCATGCTGGCTTGGAGAGGCTCTCAATGCTCTTAGCTACGAAACCACATCCACAATTCAATTGAGAGCTTGAGGAAGGGAGGGGAAAAAAGTAGGCGGGAGGAGGAAAAAGGTGCCCACGGTTCATTTGATCCACATTCAAGTGTAACGAAGGAGAATGTTTATGTATTTGCTTTACAGCCAAACCACCTGTAAGCGCTTGAATATTAATAGATCATAAAGGCCTTTTTCTCAGCAGGAGGCAATCATTACTTTAATACAACAATTCAACGAAATTCGCCTTCTAGAGAATCGGCGTAACCAAGGTGACCATGAGGTCACGTCCATTAAGGAAGGATGGATGTGGAGGTTGTCACTAGGCCCACACGGAATCTGCACACTTTTTTATTCACGTTTCCTGAGCTGTTTTTGGAGGAAATTCTGTCTAATAATAGGCATCAGACTTTCCCGGGATAAGTTGTATGTGGTGTGTGTGTCACACACACACACACACACACACACACACACACACACAACATATATTGTTGGGAAGGTTACTTTGCAAATGTAATAGGTTACAGATTACAAGTTACTTTATTTAAAATGTAACAAGTAGTGTAACGATTTCAATTATTTTATTGAATGTTGATTATTTCTGATTACTTTTTTTATTTCTAATGAATTTTTTAACTGTTAATCATTTTCAAACATTTTGTGTGTCAGACTTAAAAAATCCTTCATGACTTGAATTAAGATTCTAAAAATGTAATTCTAAAGCACTGGACACACTTAAAAATAAAAACTGGAATACATTTCTATCATTCACCATTGTGGCAACTCTTAGACAGTTTGTAGCCTAAAGCTTTCAGCTGTGCGCTGAAAATTCAAATTAGAACAAATCAAAAGCATTAAAATAGCAACACTTTACTAAATGCCCTTAAGATGGCAGAAGGCATCATGCACATCAAAAATAGGCAAAGCAACATAAATTTTACAGAAAATATTCAAACGTAATCATTAACCATTGTAATCATTAACATTTTAACAAGTAACTGTTAATTTAATTACAATTTTTTTCTCAGTAACTAATAGATTAGTTACATTTATTTTTAAATTAAATGACATAATCCCATTACATGTAACTACTTACTCCCCAAAACTATTTATTTATAAGAGATGAAGATGATTTCCATATATGTGCGGCTACTGAGTTTTGGGGTTAATAAAGGTTGCCCACGACAAATTTCTTGGTCTTTAGAAATTATTTTGTATGATTAGACATACTCAATATTATTTACACCAGTCTGATTACCATTCTCACAATACAGCGTAGTCCAAATGGCAACATTAAATACCATGCAAAAAAACATTTTTAATTGCATTTGGCATTTGCCAAGTGTTAATTGTGAACACTGCCTTGTTATCCTCAGCTAACAATTTATGCAGGCATGAAATCACTCTCCTAGGTTCTTGTTGTGGATCTGTCTATGGCCACAAAATGCAGTTGATGCTTGACAGCAGTACAAATCTATTTTACGCTCAGCGGTGAAAAAACACAGTCTCCTTAAAAAGCTTAGTCAACCTAAAATAGGCCTTTGTGTGATTTTTGAAAGCCCCAAATAAATGAGCTAAACCACAATCTCTAGATAAGAGTCTGACTGCAGAAAGGAGGAGTATGGAAAGAGAGTAATCCTTTCTCAGGAAACAGACAGTCGCTATAATCTCTTTCCATTTCATCGCTATCCTTTATTTTAAAGGGTTCTGTTAGCTAATTAATCCTCTGAAACATTTACCACAGCAAATACGATTCCACAATTCTTTATACCGCGCTTTCATTTTAATGCCCTTAATTTGGGGGATGACCTTAGGATTTTCTCAGGACAATGGATCATTCATTGCAGCTGAGGTGTTTGGAAAACTAACGTTGGATGTTCCTTGGGAATCTGGTGGAAATTTTGAAGACTGAAGCCAATCGGCCAACCAAACTAATTCAACTGCTAAAAAGCCTCTAAGCGTAAAAGCATAAAGCTGTCAGCAAAAATGTGGTCCACACAGGCAATCCTTCCTACAAAAACAAGCTAGAAACTAGAGGTGAAGAAGAGAAGTAACTCTTCTCAGGTCAAGAGGAATGGAAGGGGGATAAGGGAGGATGTTTCCATCGAAGCCTTGAAACCAATGCGTCTAAGGTTTACCAACTATAAAACTGAGGTACAGACTTCACAAGACACTGCTTTTACCGCCTTTTGAAAACACCATTAAAAACAGCCATGAGACAACTTCTAGTTTGTTTGTTGGACAGTTTTCAACACTGTAGCTTAACTGACTTTTTTCTATTAAATGAAAAAAAAATGAATTGTCACAGTCATAGTTTGTTGGTTAACATGTTTGTTCATCCTTGCTTGAAGACTATAAAAATGTCAACTCCTCACTTCAAATAAAATAAAGAATTAAAATAAGAATAAGAAAAAGTGTCCAGGGATTTTAACAGCTATTTTGCAGAATTTCTATATTTCTATATATATATATATATATATATATATATATATATATATATATATATATTAGGGCTGTCAAAAATAGCGCGTTAACGGCGTTAATTAGTTGTTTGTCGTTAATTACGTCAAATTTTTTAACGCATTTTACGCATTGCGCAGTGTGACAAATTATTTAGGTCAGGAAAGTCTCGTCGATCTCTGAATTCTCAAGATAGTAAAAAACAGCGGCGAGCGCTGCGACGAAAACACTGAAGAAGCTTAAGGTTTTACCCCAGTTACTCGCAAATACATTTATGCCAAGCTCGATAAACAGAGACGACTTTGGTAGTTGATACGCTGGAGCTTCTTCCTGTTATAGCGTCCTGTGTTTCACACTGCCCATGCGCAGAACGCCTACATGCAAAGCAGCGAAAATTACAGCTGTTTGGAAAAGCATTTGCATTTTTACTTGGTTTTACTGGCACTTGAACCCTTCAGAACGTGAAAATATCGATCCTAAAGTATTGTGGCAGAGCAAATGAACACCTCCTAAAAACAAGAGTGCCCAGAGTGCAGAGGGCGCATGTTTGTGTTTCTGAGTTCATTCTTTGGAGTTTCTCTATGCATAATTTCATAGATATGTGGCTATATTTAACCACTGGTTCACCTAAAACTCTTACACTATCTGTAGTTAAATGGCATGGTTTGATATAGTGCTCAGGTAAATTTGATCTAAGTAAATGTTAAACTTTTGAAATTCAGAAAAAAAAGAACCACATATTGATGAATCAATACATGAAAATTATGTATCTGTGTCCTGTTATTTATCTATATATCTATATATATACATCTATCTATCTATATATCTATATATATATATATATATATATATATATATATATATATATATATATATATATATATATATATATATAGATAGATAGATAGATATATATATAGATATATATGGGGAAAAATATCTCAAAGATTGACAAAAAAAAAAGAAACTGAAAACAATATATACGCACATCATCAGATTTCATAATGCCATTATAAAATTGAGCTCATGCTCCAGGCAAATTCCACTAATGTCCTGCTCTTTACTTGCAATGTGCATTAAAAGGCGACATCTCAGCCTGGGCCTTTAATCCCTGCTGACTGTCCCACTGTGCTCAGACACGGCACAAAATGGAATGTGATACACGGTCACAGCCCCGTTAAAACACACACACACCCACAGACAAGTGTGTGTGAATCTTACAAAATGATAGTCTCTAAACTCCACAAACAAGCTTTTTCAATGAAGCATATGAGTTCGGATCCATCCTTAATTGCTACCTCTGCAAGAAGACATGGCTTATTACAAACTCAAGGAAAAACTGAACTGCATATTACGTCGTTATGTCTCTGTCACCATTAAAAAAAAGTAAAAAATTATATATGCCTTTTTTTCTTTTTTTTTTCTTATTTTACATTATAACCTTTTTTAATTCAGCTTTTCTATACATTTTGTTTTCTAGACGACACGAATCTAAAATCTAAAACATTCCAGCTGGGTGTTTGTAAGTGACTCATGGGAGTGGGTGCTAGAAAGGCCACATCCGCAACAGACAAACAGGCACTTCAGATCACCCTTCCCCTTTAAGAACCCGCAAGCAAACACTTGCCAGGATGAACTGAGCTAAACAAGAGCAGATTCCTTGATGCTTATCAGTTCCGTGATTGAGCGGAATTACAGTGAGTCTCATGGGCCGTGAGACCTGTCCACCCTCAAACTGCACGCGACCATACACTCACACCAATCGCTCACTGTTATCGATTAAGACCAGTTTAGCGCCATTTAAACTTTGTAGAAACATCCTCAAATGGAAGAAGAGAGAGCAGAAGAGGACAAGGAGTGAAAAACAGATACTCTGGCTAAAGTGAGTCCTGCACGCCGCTTTTCGGAGCAGCATCCTTTAATTATGCGCCTATGAATAGAAGCTCCAACACCACAGCACAAGCGCCAGCTACCCAAACTGGCCAACATTTTCTACCCTCGCCTTTCTGTTTTTCATCCAACACACACTGTTGAGTTGGATTTCTTACATAAGTGCTTTTGATTTTTTTTTTTTTTTTTTTTTTTGTGGAGGTTTGCACGTTCCAGTCAATGTCAAGTCGCCACATTGTTTCTTTTCAAGTCTGCCTTTTCCCTTTCTGAAATCAAAACCGTCCGGATGGAGCTGCGGTCATCCCTGTGGCCAGAGTGACACTTTCAACTGTGGCTTCAACCTAGTTAAGTTTGGACAAGTCAGGCTAGGCGGACGAGGTTAAACTTCTCATTTAAAAAAAAATCAAGCCGGCGTTCACGTTCCTTCACAGTGCTGAGGAGGCATTTCTTGCGAATCTCAAAGAGCTGGTTTTGATCATGTGTTAATGATGTCAGGAACGTAAATTACAGCATGCATGCGAACACAAGTCTCGGGGAACCTTGTTAGTCAGCAGCATATTTAGAGGCTTTTTTCTGTATCGAGGACTACGAGGATTTCTTCCAGCCTTCCTGGTGCCAAACGATTTCATAACTCAAAACAATTATTATAGCCCTTTCGATTTATGCCTGAGAAAATGAGGTGATAACAGACACATCCCATTATTTCTGAATAAAGTTGACAGGTGAAGGTTAAACTGTCTGAAGTCTAAAGCACCCTGCTGTTATATAAAACAAGCCGCCCCAAAGCACTTCTCACATGAGGGTAGAGGACGCCTGACAAAGGGCCACATTGGGGCCTCACCACTCGGGGGACCAGGACTGGGGCCTTCCTAGGCTGGGACAAAAAATTTCAGTGAAAGAGTAACCGAAACATTACAGAATGAAAAACCAAAAAGCTGTGATTCTCAAACACAGGTCAGTATTCAACAATATTTTTCAGTTAGCCTTGAAGGATTTGTATTTAACACTCTTATTAAGGAATTCAATCGATTAAGTGTGATTGTTAAAAAAACATTAAAAAAAAAAACAATGTTACATAAGATTTCACATAAATTCAAAGAGTTGTAACAAAAGGGTCATAACAGTTTACCAAAAACAAAACTGTTTTCAAAATCAACAAGAAATGGTTCTTGAGCAACAAATCAGCATATTGTAAATGATTTCTGAATGATCATGTGACACTGAAGACTCGAGTAATGATTGCCGAAAATTCAGCTTCAATATCATGGGAATAAATTATATTTTTAAATATATTAAAATAGAAGTCATATTTCATAGTATTACTGTTTTTTACTGTATTTTGATCAAATAAATGCAGCCTTGATGAGCATAAGAGCTCGTTCAAAAACTTTTGAGTAGTAGTGTACATATTAAAAAAAAGTATAATAAATCATGAATTATATATGTTTACCAACATTTTGTGTGTGTGTCAAAAAAAAATTTTGTTCACAAAATTATCTAAAAATTATATATAATTTTCACACTTTATTTTTAAGTCCAACTCTTGCTATCAATAAACCATTAACTACAACTTTTGCCTTAATAAACTATTAATTTGCTGCTTATTAATAGTTAGTAAGGTAGTTGTTAAGTTTAGGGACTGGGTAGCATTAGAGATGTAGAATATGGTCAAGCAGAACACGTGCTTTATATGTACTAATAAATAGCCAATATGTTATTACTAGGCATTCTAATAAACCAATAGATAATAGTGAGAATGGCTCTCTAATGCTAAAGTGTTACCAACATTTTTAGCCATCAAATCATTAACACACTTTGGCTGGAAAATTATGGCATATGATTGTTTTTCTTCACAGTTTTACTGATAATACTGCTGTGGGCTCTCACATATGCATTTACACAATTATGATCGAGCTCTTCACATAATTCTCTCTGCAGCGTTTCAGACTGATAGGCCGGTTATGCAGTCACACTTGTTTTTATTGTGACCTTCAATTCTTTGTTGATCTAAGAAAAACACACATTTGCACTAATATTTGTACAAGTAAATGTCCCTGAGCAGGCCTTGATTGTTGACTGTATGTTTGCTTTGCCCCGTGATCCAAAGCACTTTTCACTGACTTATGAAGATGAAAGGACTACTGGGCTGAAAGTTCCAGTGCAGTTGACCCTAGTGATGGGACAGGGACAGTGACTTCACCTCCACCTACACCTTCTGCTGCACACATGCTAATGGGGAAAAGGTGGCTTGCAACTATGAGGTCTAAAGGTTAACCAATAGCGCCACCTAGAGACAAACACGTCCCCTCCAAAATGAGGTCAGGACAATCTAATTAGAAGGGTGAAATTCTTAAAATCTTATACTCAACTCAAAAATGCAATGGTTCGATAATACTGAAAAATTAGAAGGTAAAAATATGGGGCTTCAGAAACTGAGAAGAAAGAAATGAAAAGGATTTAATAAAATATTACAGAAAGAAAATTTTTTAGTGGTTAGTCGTAATAGATAACTTCAGAAATCACTTATAATAAATAATAATTATATATGTATATAGACAATCTTCTGACTTAGATTTTTTTGTTTGTTCACTATACTTAAATATAAAAAGTTTCTCTTAAATTAGAAATAGAAAGGATTTGAAATAAATTAGACAATGACAATAACAGTACAGAGCTGTAATTAAAATAAATTATTTTTAAATAAAGATACATTTAATTAAAAAAATAAGCAGATCAAAGTCAAAGTCCACAAAGTTGTATTTTATAATAAGAAATCAAATATTTTAATTAATTAATCAATCATAAATGATTAAGTTATATTTACTTGCTCTAAACTGCTCTTTGCATAAATCCTCTTTATAATATTACTGCACCCAAGCTCAGTCTCAGCTCACAGGCACGAGCTCTGTGGCATGACTTGGCATCAGTTCAACACAGTGCGGTTGATACAGAACATCAATCAGGAATGTTTTGATGTACCAAGATATGCACCATTTCCTTACAATCTTTTAGTAACCCGATGCAAAAATCATCTGCACCTGGAGCGGTGTACTAATGTACACAGTCTCCCATAGTATTTCTTAGTAAGGACAGATATGTGAAAGATTTCACTTAGGGCAATGGCTATCATTAGCTTTCAGCACCTTCTTATTAAAAGGACTCTCGATCTGTGACACACACCTCACAATGAGCCATTGTGACTGGACTGGATATCCGGAGAAACAAACATGACTATATGTAAAATTGAAAGGTGATCAGATAACTGCCTATCACAATGAGCCAAGATGCTAGTTCAAGGGCGGGTTGAGGACAACGCTGCCACGGTTTTACTGTATTTTTCCCATAAAATCCAAGAAACAGTTGAAGCCATAGCCTAGCGAGATAAAGCCATGGTGGTCAAGCAAGAAAGAATCATAAAAAGAAATAGAGGCTGAATATAGATTTTTAAAAATCAAGGTGCAAAATGGTAATGAATAACGGCCCTTATAATGACTAAAACAGGTTGTGACCTGGCTGTCTAAATGCACGAAGAATTATGAGCCCGTCCTACGCCTTCTGAATAGCACTGCTCTTCTCATCTTTAAGGTATGAAACTGTACCTGTTCAGTGCTCGGGGTATTTCAGAGACAGAGGGCTTTGTTGGCCTTAATACACTTCAAGAGAGACAGACATGAACAAGATCAATGATCACTAAATATTCCACTACGTGTTCAGGAGAGACAAGAGGGAAGAAAGAGAAGGATGGAGAAAGAGGAAAAAGAGGGAGAAATGACAGTGACCTATGTGCCTGGGGGTATATTCATTAGGAGACACACAATGGCTACTTTTCAGAACAAGAGATCTTAAGCGCCAAGCAGACGGTACCGTTTACAGAACAAGATGAGGTTACATGTAAAAAGGTGACATGACTGACACCGCCATCTCCTTCTCTTTTGTATCATTCGGAATCCACTTCTAATATTATACAACCTTTTCTGCATTAAAAAGTGTCAAACTTTAGATTTAAGTGACCATTTTTCAGCCTTAGAATTTAAGGAAGGGCTCAACCAACAATAAAATGTGACTTTGAAAGACCATATTGAAAAGAAGTCAACATCTCCATTTAATACTTCCAGTTGTGTTCCACAAAGGCAAGAAATATAGAGGTTTGGAAAGACAGAAAGATAAGTAGAAAATGACAGAATCTTAACTATCTGTACTGTACCTTTAAGACTTCTATATGAAAATGCACTCTTTTATGATTGTCTAACTTGCACATACCAGTGCAGTACAGTGGTAGTTATCAGATATCAGGTCAATACAGTTTATATTAATGCTCTGGGTGGACTATGAAGAAAACTTTGCACTGAGAACTGAATAAATCTGCATTGTATATCAAGCTGTTTTAATTCAAAAGAATCAAGGGATAGCCACAACGCGTCCCCTTTAAGACCATGTAAACGCCTGCCAACCAAGTGCCTAGAGTTTTGTGCTTTGGTAGGACTCAGTGAGGCATCAAAATGAGGTGTTCACTTACCACTCGGATTAAACGCCATGCAGGATATAGGCTTATCGTGTGCTGGAAAATGTGCAATCACTCCTTCTCCATCAGAATCCTCACTAACAAGAACCTGAAACATATACACCCAGAAAACACACAATCAAGCTACAGTAAGTTGACGGAGCTACATAAATAAAAGCTGACTTCTTGTTTACCTCCCGTCTCAGTGTTTTAGACACATAGCTGGTCATTAGCTCTACAGTGGCCCGTGCAATCTGATCTTCACAGTTACAAAAGATTTAATCAGTTTTACAAAGATGCGTTTTGGCATTTTGTTTAAAACAAAGTTTGTACCAAGCTGTGTTCCACTGTATGGAGCTGAAAAGGTTTCCGTGTGTGTGTGTTTTTTTAATGATCATCATCCATTCCCCATCATGTCATTCAACCTTAAACATCTTGTCCACTTGCAGGTGCTTAACAATTATCCTTGTGTCTACTTCAATCCACACTGGAACAATCTAGCTTTAAATGACGCATGTTCGGCAAAATAGTTTCATTATGGAATTCAAATAGACATTTTTTTTAAAAGATGTCCACAAATACGTTGGTGTGTCTTATGAACACGGTTTCAAAGAAATAAAGACTAAACCACATGACCACTGTGATCAGTGTGCATATTCTGCCAAAGCCCACAGAGCAACAGTTCTGTATCAGACAGGAAGAAAAAGTGCCATGTTGAAGGAGTTAAAACAAACACAGCAGGAAGAAACTCTATAGTATCTCTTCACGTTTTGATACCCCAAAGAGATTAATAGCTCCCAGTTAAAAGAACTGTAATGCGAATCCGTAACTCATCCACATGTACATTACTACAAAAAAAGAAAGAAAAAAGAAAGAGGGAAAAAAAGAAGTGAAAGAATAAACGATGTTCATTTTTTTCTTTATTCAATAAACCAAATATTAAATATACAAAAAAAATAAAAATAAATACATAAATAAAATGACAAAAAGTACAAAAGTAAAAATAAAAAATAAGCATGTTCAAATATGAAAAAAAAACCACAACTGAACAAAAAGTAGTACTTTTTTTGCATTTTAAATATATCAAAACATTTCTCCAAAATGGGTGTAAATATTAAAATTCAATATAAATTCTGATATCTTTCAAATAGCCTATGAAACTCAAAGCAAAACAGAAAGAAAGAAAAGGGAGAGTGTGTTGCTCATAAGGGACTATTCTCTGGTCAGTGGCCTTCTGTTAAGTTTGCTCATGAAAGAGATTATAACTAAGCCCAGACATGAGACAGCCGGAGAGAAGAGTGATAAATGTAGCGGAGTGTTGCATTAAGGAGCAAGGCAGCTTTTAATAGGATCCAGTCCAAACAAAAAACAGCCTTGCTTTAAAACCCAGACATTCATTTCAGACTGCAAAAAAATGCTCCTGTGACACAAACCAGATCTCTTTTATTAGGGGCAAAAACAGACAATGTTGTTCCGTACAGGAATATACTATCGCTTCGGAAAAGTATTTGTGTGTGGATAGCTCCAAAGAGCAAATAAACATCTTGCAGGAAAAACAGAGCTGTAAGAGGTGGATGATGCTGATGAGGGGGTGGGCTGTGTCCCCTGAGACTGGGAGTGTGGGAGAAGGGGAAAAAATGCCAAGACCACTGCTGGAGTCATGGGAGAATGGCACTGACAGTAAATTCCATAAAGATGCTTTGTGTGAACATTAAAAACATGAGTAGTCCGCTTTGGGAGGAGCGCAGCGTCTTGTGAGGTTCGCTTTGGAGCGGATGGCGATATAAACACAGGAAACCTCTCTTAGAAAGTGTTGACTCTGGTAAATCAGAGTGGTATAGGTTTATAAATAAGCACAATAAACCACACCTCTAAATAAGAGTAACACATCAATCGGGTCGCGGTAGACTCTCTGGGGAATTGAGGGATTAGCGATCACATTTTTCACAGCCCACTAAATGGGAGGATCTATTTACATGGGTCAGAATCAACAGGATAATGAAACCTGTTCCAACTTAAACTTCCTCCAAGTAAAAATCCTTGAACAGAGGAACTGCAAATATTAAAGTTAGCCTTTAAACTTGGTGCTCTATTAAAATGTCACACACCTACATGTCCTCTTTTAACACATTCAGGCCTTGGAGAAAAAGAAAAGAAAAAATAGACCTTCTCCGTAATGCTTCTGCAATGACCTGCCTGTGATCTCATGCGAAAAGACTATGGTGCTGCCAGCCAAGGGGGAAACAGCCACAGGAAGTGGTTAAATCATGAGATCAGGAGACTGCGGCCTGGCACGGAGTCTGTGAACGAACGGTGAAGCATGTGCTCTTATGACAATGTGATGACAAACCCCTTGGGCCAAAAGAAGCACTAATACTGAATGAGTTATGAATAGGATTAATGGATTATTTATCTCGGAGAAAAGGGGAATGAATCCGGGTTCTTTCGGATCAAGGTCAGATGGATGAAGAAAGTACCATAAACAGACATACTGTTGTGATACCGTTGCATGCTAGAAATCCCATCATTCACAAACCTCCATCCCTGGAAAGAAATGTACAGATTATTATGTATGAGTGAGCATTTCATACCTGTCCTTCTCCCACAGAGTGTGTGTCTATGATGGTGACCACACCAGGCTGGTGAGGGCTGCGGCGGGTGCCACTATGGGCAGTGCTCTCCTCGTCAGTTGCCCCTGATGGCAGTGTACCGGTGAGCTGGGTCACAACCTTTCCCACCATTGTCAGGCCCGTCTTCAATGTCTGACAGGAAGACAGAGACACAAACTGTAAATATATTTAAAAATCAAAAAGATAGTAGTGATAGTAATGTAGGTTTTTTTTTTTTTTTAACTAAAAATAAAACAAAAAAGAAATAAAGTTTGGGCAATTAAATTCATCTTTGGAACACAAATTAAGATATATATCTTGCTGAAATCGGAGAGCTTTCAGACCCTGCATATAGACAGAAATGCTCCGGACACATTCAAGGCTCAGGCAGCAGCACCACATGCATGTGTTGCGTTACTCTAGTGACCACGTGTCGAAGACTGACACGAAAGAGAAGAGATTGTTGAATAAAGCCATCATTTTTGTTTTCTTTGCATTGCAAAAAGTATTCTTGTAGCTTCTTAAAAGTACAGTTGAACCACTGATGTCACATGTAGTATTTTAATGATGTCCTTAGCCTTTCTGGGCCTTTTCAGTTTCATGCAACATTTCAGTTGCGTTGCTGTCTATGCAGGGTCAGAACGCACTCAGATTTCAGCAAAAATATCTTAATTTGTGTTCCAATGATGATTGAAGGTCTTACAGGTTTGGAAATCCATGAGGGTGAGAAACTCAATGGCAGAATTTTCATTTTGGGTCAACTATCCCATTAAAGATCCATCCATGCGATACATTTTAGTACAAGAGTACAACATTAATTCATGCAGAAGGCTGAAAGAAAAAACTTTAATTCAGCAACATTTGTGCCAGCTAAACATAAGTACTATTGCAACACTAAAATCAATAATGCAAACAATGTTTGCACATCCAGACATTTTGTTGAGCAATGACCTAAAAAACATGTTTGCATCCAGTGTTGTCTGAGGCAATGTCAACAGACAGGTGTGTGAGTTAGCCGTGTAGTCTAACGGTTAGTATTTGTGCTAGTGAGTGTTGATGTTTACTCTGAGCAGAGAGCTGAGAAGAGAGGTCCGATTTCTGGCACGGCGGTCAGTGCCTGTGTCTGCCACCAGCCGGTGGGCCCCTCCCCTCGCCGACCCTGATCAATGGGGACTGTTTGGATTAGCACTAAAAACTCTAACTGCAGTGATTAGAAAACACATTAGTGTTGATCAATTAGGAGGCAAACGCTTCTCTTAATAATTGATGGGGCAAAGCAATTTACACACAGTCAGTTAGTGGGCTTGTCAGAGCATTCTCCAAAGGGCCCAACAAACACAGGCGCCACGAGGTATTGACGCTGCCGCTTGGCCTGAATGCCTGATTAAGCTCTCCGGGGCCTTGGCAGACAGACACACACATAGAGCAATGCTCACTCCATTAAGTGAGAACTAGAGGAGACCCTACTTAAGCTGTGCTATCCACTTACCCCAAACACAGTTCACAACGGCAGAGGTCTGAAAACGGAACCCTGGGGCACCCCGCTCATGCAGAATTGTGGCTGGCACAATGACATCTCTCTTTTGGTCACATCACACTCATTTACACAATCTGTGCCTTGCAAGAATTCAATTTTTGCAAAAGGCGCCCTCCCCCTCCTTTTTTGTGATTGTGTTACAGGATTGATGGGAGATGGCCCCTTGGCCCCCAGACGGCCGCACTCAGAGCCACTCAGCACAGGGACCGTGTGTCAGAGTGGAGGAGATGGTTATAAATCACAGCCCCGTCTGCAGACGGCCTGTCTGCGTATCAAGGCTTTTTTAACCTTGTTTTCCTCTCTGCTAACCTTTGCTGTGCTCCTTTTGATGTATACCGCCATTAAGGCTAATGGTACTTCTCTCACGTAAGCCGTTAGCGCTCGTTAGGCAGTGATCAGGCCGGCGGCCAGGGAATACAGATGTGGGCTTAATAAATCAATTAAGCAACAAGGAGAGGAGACTGGAACCATATGAAAGGTTAAGCACCAAGGTTCTGGCACCACTAAATGAACTCTAGTGGGTCTCTGAATCACTGAGGAATACGCCAAGACTGCTCTAGGATGCTATATATGAATAAAGTGAGTGGAACAGCACACATTACTAGCTTCATTTAGAGCAGTGCAAACAGGAAAGAAAGCATGACTGAAAATACACAAGTATAAAAAAACACAATTGCAAGAGCCAGATAAAACTTAAAAGATTTAAGATGATTCCATGCCTTGTAAACAGGTTTATCATGAATTAATGTGACGCAGCTAAGGATTACTAAACCAATCGTATCTTAGAAAGAAAAGTGTGATCATACTGAATGTCCTTAAAGCGCAACATTTAAAAAAATAAAATAAAAAAACATTAAAAATGATTTTTAAATGCAGTGCACCAACAATTATAAATGTCGGATTTGACAAAAGAATGGCTGGTTTTAATCATATAAAACAAAATGAATAATGCTAACAAACAAGTCAACAAGACACAACTGAAATAATCTCAAGTATTGATCAAACATATGTCAATGTGGCCTCAAATCCTATTTGGACACTAAAGCCACTCAAAATATATGGATTTAGAATGGGTGGATTAGACAAATAAACAATGCTTTTCTCTAAACTAGACAGGTTTTACTTTTTTCCCTTAATAACCCATTAATGTTTCAAAAGATTTTTATTTGGGGTGGAATGCATTACTATAAAAGTTTGCTTAATCTAGCAATCTTACATTTATTTATGGCTTAGGTGGGCAAATACTTCTTCACACAACGTCCACGTGCTGAAGACTGTGACTGGTCACAGCAGCGGTAAGAAGCGCATACTCACTTTAGCAGCACTGATGACAGTGGCAGTGTAGGACTGGGCATTATCTCCACAGGCCCCTCCACGGGACTGATGACACCGGATCAGCTACACACACACAAACAGAGACAGAACAGAGTCACATTATCTACCAGAACCTTTCAGCTCCCCAGCACTCATTAACCCACAGAGGCCTGTCACAGCCCGCGCCACGACGTCTGCAGACGGGCACGGTGAGTAAGAGGAGGAGGAGGAGGATGCCATTAGGACAACAAACAGTTCTTCAGCCCCATTCTACGATGCACTCCCTCTAGGGTCCATGTCCCAGACCTATACAACACTTCAACTACCATTGGCCAGAAACTCATTACCTTTGCCCAGACACACTGTCCCATCTGTCCATTATTAAGCAGCAAGTGGCCTCTCCAAGGCAAACAAACCGCACCCATTACATAAATGATGGTGAATCAAGGGTCTACTTAATAATAATATGTCATATTATATTGTTAGCTCATATTGATATGGCACACATTGTCTTTATAATAATATGGGCAGTACGTAAGAAATAAAAACATTCATAAGAAGGCTGTAGTTTGATTTAAGGTTAAGCAAAACAACAAACTATCAACAACGAATCCATCTCAAGGAAGGCCTGAACTATTAGGCAGACTATTAGGTGTTGTTGAGCATTAACAAAGGCCATGTTCTTGTGCTTAAAAACATCTGGATGGGGCACAACAAAATGTGTTACTAAAAATAAAGAAATAAACAAGGTATTTTTGGTGCATTCAGATTTGTTTAAAATACTGGGTGTTTGTACTACCTTGTTCTCAGCATAGGCCAACCACCGGCTTCCCAGAGCTATAGGGTTGAGGTTGGGCC
The DNA here is from genome assembly GCF_003368295.1 of Carassius auratus. Lineage (NCBI taxonomy): Eukaryota > Metazoa > Chordata > Actinopteri > Cypriniformes > Cyprinidae > Carassius > Carassius auratus. Next base: position 4,678,937 of record NC_039257.1, on the reverse strand, counting down.
CAGGACAGGGGTAGCAGCCTGCAACACAAAGGAAAACACACAAATATAACAAGAGATAAACTAAATAGCAGCACAAAGAACACATCAATTATCCATCATAGCAGCATCTCACCCAAGACTGTGTTTTACTAGAACTTAGGGTTCGCGTAATACCAGAGGTTAAATAAGGGTTATGGCATTTGGTGACAGTAGGATGGCTCCTCAGCTTATTAACTGCCAGACAGATTGACCCATGAGAGCAATACAGCCATAAAATCTGTACTGATCCCACATGCCATGATAATGTAGCTGTACATCACATGTGGGACACATACAAACAGGGCAAACGCGCGAGCAAAAGCAAATCAGATAAGGTCTTAAACCTAATAAATAGGCACAGAAACACCAAACATCTTTCTCTGCCTTTGCACACGTAAAGGTTATGCAAGTGCACATCACAGTGTGAAGTGCACTGACAGTAATTTATAGCATGGAGTGAATATAAAATATATGCAGACAGTAATTTAGGGTGTAGAGACTGGATCTGAAACTCGGGTGAATGGGACTTGAGGTAAACCACAAGCGCAGTAATGCAAAAGCCGTTTGTGCCTTTCCAAAGTGAAGGGAGCCAATGCAGTGAGATAACGTATGTTTAACACATCCTGTGAGGCGGACTTGGGGGATTTTCACCATTGTTTTGTGATCTCACAGCCAGAAAGAGAAGACCTTATTCAATGCTTCCACCCAAAATAAAACATAAAAGTAATAAGAAACAACATACAGGCCAGTGGGGCACATAGCATATAAAAGAACTCCATATTAAGTATTATTCGATATCTTTGGCAGTCTCGATTAGTATCACAGAGAACGAATTATAGATTTTATCATTATTTGTTTATTTTCATATTTTATATTTTCATTTTAATGTTGTATTTCTGTGATTTTTATACTTTTTTATGTTTAAATAGTTTTTCTTCATTTTTTTCATTTATTTCTTGCAGCTTTAATTTTGTTTGTTTTAGTACACCAAGTTATTTCTTTGGCAACTAGCTGATTTAGTTTATTTCTTGTTTTTATATATCAGGTAATATTTATATTATTTCACGTACTGTATTTTCCAGAAAAAAAAATAGTGTTTTAAAAAAAAAATTATATTAGTTATTTATTAAGGCTTTTCTCACAACGATCTCGGAAAAAATAACACAAAGCATACAATAAAAAAGTTATGACATTTCAGATCTACACTAGACAAAAATTAGAATACATTCTGGTTATCATTATATTAAGAAATAAACGTAAAAAATACTAAAATGTAATGTAATCAAATGAAATGTAAAATAAAATGAATTATTTACAAACATTCTAAACGCTAAGAACATGTATTTTAGTTCTCCTCACTCCACAACAAATCTTAATAACTTAACAGTATTCAGAAAAGAGACAATTTCATTTAAAGTGAAACTAAAACTTCCAGGGTTAGAAATGTGCTATACAAATAAACTTAGGCTCACATATCTTTCTCATTCAGCACAAATCCAAATGTATGCTCTTTGCAATAGCTTAGTTAACTATAATAATTATGGGCTTTAAAAAATGCATCTAGTCTTGTTCTTCCTATGTTATGGAAGCTTTAAAGAAGCGATTAATGATGTAAAGGGTTATTGACCAACCCGTTTCCTGTGGCGCAGACGTTGACAGGGAAGTCGAATAGATAATGAGATCCATTAAAATAACACTAATGGCAATTTACAACAAACGATTGCTTAAGTGGGCAGCAGAGGCCTGGTTTCACATGATGACATGGACAGTTTATTCTTCTGAAACCATATACGAAGACCAGTCACGCACATGAGAGTTGGGACCTTGTGAGCAGCATCTACTTCAAGGGGGCAAAAAAGCCGTTTGGATTTCGCCCCTGGTCTAGACTGGAGTAGAGGATTGCTCTTTATGTGCTAGAGCTGGGCTGAGTGACAATATGCATTTGTTTGTTGTTGTTTATGCTGCACGATGGCAGCTTGACACAGACGTTTCTGGTCATGTCCAGTTCTGACATATTATAAAACAAAAGCCATTTGTGTAAACAGTCAGGCCTGTGGAGTTGTGGATGAGCTTTGATATCGTATAGCTGTGAGGAGTGACACAAGGAAAAACGGCTCCATTGGTGTGACAGCACGTATGAGGGTTATGTGGGGTTTGTGGGTTTAATGAAGTCAGTGTGCAAAGAGGATTAATCAAGACTAGGTTTCCTGTTTTGCGAAGCTGCAGATCAAAGACGCAAAGAAAAGTTGCGTCGGAGACTAGAGAAGGTCAAGAAGGGTCAAGTTCAGCAGACACATCTATAACGTGAAAGCACTTACTTGTGACAAAGAACTTTTTCATAAAGGTGCAGCTGTCAAAGGCAGCGATCTTTTCCTGAAGACTAACGACGAGGATCCTATGGTCATCAAGGGATAGAGATTGATTCAGAATTTTTTTTTTTTATTAAAACTTAACGCTGTATTTAAAATGATTACAAGGTAAAATGAAGGAAAATGAATTTGTGCAAACGCACCTTTTGTTGCAATACAGATCATAGATGGGTGTTTTAAACTGTATGGACTTGACCATCTCTCCTGTCCTCAAAGAGTAAAGATCCACACAACAATAAGGGGGACTTGTCCTGCAAAACCCAGAGAGAGCAGTGATTAGTTAGTCGAAATAGCCTTAAATAATACGTAACCATATTATTTATACATTTTTACATATTTTATTTTTTACATATTATTCACAAATTAATGACAAATAATCAATGAAATTAGTATGAATTAATACTTTTATTCACCAAGGATGCAGAATAATATCTAAAGGGGTATAAAGTGACATTGAAGACAGCACTACTGCAAAAAATTCAGCTTTGGAATAAATTACAATTAAAATATATTAAAACAAAAAACAGTTATTTTGAATCAATAATATTTCACATTATTACGGTTTTGTTTAGTTTTTTACTGTACATTTTAAGTAAATACAGCCTTGGTGAGCATTGTGTAAATACAGCCTTTGTGAGCTAGAAAGACTTTCAAAACATTTAAAAAAAGTTTTTGTTGCTGAAAACAAAACAACAACAAAAAAAATGCAAAAAGCATAGAAAACAAAACAACGTAAAAGGATTAGTAAAATAAGACAAAAAAACTAAAACACACAAAAAAACTAATCAAACAAAACAAAAAACAAAGCAAAGCAAAGTAAAACAAAATAAAACAAACAAAAAAGACTAGTAGTTTTTTATTGTACTTTGCAATAACACAAAACCTAATGTTTTAGTTCCCAAAACACATTTACAAGATCAAGACCCACCAGAAAACTTTCTCACACTGGCCATTCTGTAGTTATTTCCTCTCTACCTTCATCAAGGAGATGGGAGTTAAGTGAAAGCAGTGGCTGCTGCTCGTGATAAAGGCAGATATTAATCCTCATTAGGGGTTCTGCACTCAACTGGCACAGCCTGGCCTGCCATATTAACCATCTTAACAGAATGTTTCTGGTAAGACGCTGTGCTGGGCACTTTGCTTTCCACAGGATATTAGTCTTGTGGTAATAAGCATGGCATCAGCACTGCCCAACCCAGTGGGTCTGGATCAGAATACCATTCTAACAAGTCAGGTATTCTGTTGGAGCCGTGGCTAAATGTACACAAGTTGCTCAAACGTCAGTAATAAACTTAAGGATGTCAGGAGTCTAACTATAGATGAAACTGGAATCAAAGAGGCCAGATTATTGACACTGACGCGGAGCTGATCGCGCACTCCATATAAATGAAGATGATCAATAGCTTGTGCTTCATTGACAAAACAATTGGCTTTAGAAGCAACCACTAATGATTTGCTGCGTCTGACTCTTAATTCGACCGACTGTCTGCCGCTTCACAAGAAGTGATTATATCATGCATCATAGATTAGCATGAACATACGGTTTGTCAATAAAATGTACAGTGCATAGTGCTATTGGCTCTGCTACTAATGTAACACAGCTCCTGTGAAAACAAGGGTTTGAGTCGGGTATATTGACTGATGTTCTGATCTCAGAAAGGCTAGATAGTTCCAATCCTGGATTCTGACTGTCCAATACAATGCGCAGGCTATAATACACAATGGCCAAAAACATCCGTCTGTATATGTATGGATATAGTAACAATGCTGTAGAGGAGATGAATGTATAGATACAGCTTTTCCAAAAGGAAAATAAGAAAACAAATTACGTCCAAGTTTTAAGGATTTAATTGGCACTAAGAACATGTGGAAAATAAAACACATCAAAACTGGAAACAAACAAATAATAAGAGAGAGAGGGAGGGAGAGAGAGAAATAAAACATCTAGCCAATCATTAAGAGTAATCAATAATAATAAATAGTCAAAAATACAAAAATAAAATGGCCAAAAAATCTAAATCAAAAAGATGCGTTCATGTTCTGATAGCTCAGCGTTTTATACCTACTTGTTAAAACATCTCATTTTTAAAAGTTCTCAAATTCACCCTTTTCTTTGTTTCCCCGTTTTTAATATTGGAAAAAATGTCATTTTACTCCTCATTTATAATTTACAAGCATGCAAACAGTGGATAAAACAGCGTGGACACCATGTCGAGGAAACAACTCTTTTTCCAAACATGCACATATCAGTTTTTACAAAGCTGCCAAGACATCAAACCGCAAATTGTGGAACATGGAAGTACTTAAACCATAAATGAAAAAAGCTGTGGTGTCTCTCAACATCCTATACTTTCCAGTTCTGATTCTGAGTGATGAAGAGCCAGGGAGGTTTTTAATTTGTCATTACTTTCACAGACAGTGAGTGATCTCTGAGTGAAGCCGTGACGATTGCAAATCCAGCCTGTACTTTGAGCGTGTTCCCAAACAGCTGCCATTTGAGCCACTTCTCCACAGCGCTGTGGCTTGAGGTCAGGGTGGACATATTGCACATAATGTTTTAAAGATAGTATAATAATGTCTTGGAGCAGGAGGCTCGCTTTGTGTGTGATACACATCCGATTCTCAATGTCTGGAAGGTCAATCCTGCAGCTGAGGCTTAGTGTTTCAGATCCACCAGTGATTGATGGAATCATCCCACAAGTCTTAAATCATGCTATGGCCATTTGGAAGTCCAGATTGGCCAACAAGTAGAGTTGTGTGGCAAAACTGACCCGTGGTTTGTCTCAGCCCACTGTTGGAGTTGGAGTTTGCCGCCTTACCCAGGGCTGGATTACAGTATGCGTGTCAACAACACAATCCAGTAAGCAGTAAGAACCCACCGCAGACATGAACGTGTGCCCAGAGCTGCATCTCAATATCGGCCAGCCGCCAGTAACAACCCTGTCTCAGAGCCACATCACAAATACAAACACACAATCACAGGGCAGCTGCTGGACAGTCTAGTGAAAATAAATAAAACCAAGTCAGACAGACATGAATTCGTTCCAAGCAGTGTTTGAAATCGGTCGTGTGTGTGTCAATAACAAATAATAGCGTCCACGATAAAGAAAAAAAAAACATTAAAATTTGTAGTTGGTTATAGTTATATGTTGGTTTCCTATAGTTTTGAAAGAGTTTTATTTTAAGGAAAAATATCATGTAGTGTAGTATCCATCAACTAAAATAAATTATATTTATAGTAGGGCTGCCCTCGACTAAAGACTTTTCTGGTCGACTAGTAGTCGTTCATTTCAAGCATTAGTCTACTATTAGTCACACTTCTATTAATAAAAGTGCTCAAGCGCATGCAAAAAAGGCAAATATAATAACTGAAAATGTCTTAGGGAAAAACAGCAAGTACACTGCATGTGCTTTCCGTTTTCGGTTTAAGAGATGAAGTCTGTGAAACTGACTCGCCATCTCCACAGTATGCATGTTTCATATGGATTACATAATCTGATAATATTTGAATTGGTTCATTTAAAAGTTTCACTGTCTATAGATAAATTTTTCATGTCTGTAATGAGGCAAGAATACACAGTGTTTCAAAGTCAAATGCGAGAGGTCAGAAGAGAGTCCGAGAGGTCAGAAAGTGCATCCAGTTTGCTTTAATTATTTTACAAAAGCACAACTTTTCGTTATTCTGACTGCACACGAATAAATGTAGATCAAAAGTTTATTATTAAATAATTCACATGAAGTGGCGAAATCACACAGTCCATGACGGACAAATCATGTTAATGCTAATATAATATAATAATACATTTATTAATATATAATTTAATTTTGGGGACTAACACTGCTGTGTGAACGTAGTTTAAGTATGTCAAACGGATTACCGTAGAAATCTGCAAAAGATATTAGTCTGCATTTTTATTCTCCTTTGCTGTCCTTTCACAGCTGCGGATGCTTGCAGTCTCTGAGAGAGACACACAGCTATCTACAAAGAGATTATCATCATAGCTAAAAACCCCTCTGGATTCAGACACAGAGATTAATAGGGGCATTTAACTTCCTAAACTTGTCTTAGAGCCACTATTCATTGATTTCAATATAATCTGGGTCAGATGAATCCAATTTAAAGCGTTTTAGAGCCAATGTGACACAAATGATATGCTCCGAGATTGATTAATGGGACAATGATAGCATTGAAAAAAGAATCATCAAATTGGCCACTTCAATTGTTTGCCTTTTTGCATTGTAACTAATGGCCCGTTACTAATGGACGCAGTGCACGCTCAACATAATACAATTTCCTCTCACCGAGAATCGAGACTTCCATTTGAAAGCGTCAGTAAATTTCAATTATCGTTATAAAATCATATCAGCATTTCAGTGTAGCACACTTTTAGGTGATATTGAGCACAGATATTATGACCTGTCCTATGGCTTCAGTCATCCGACTTTATATATGTCACGTTCCTCACGGCCATTTCTTTAGCAAAGGTCAAGTTAATACTTATACTAAATCTGATTAACATAAGGTCATACGATTTATTGTGTTACCATAATTTTAAGAGCAGAGAATAATTTTTTCCTGTTTGCCTGAGAAATCAGGCTCTCTTGTTCAAATACCCCACTCTTTCTTGTCACTAACTAATATATATTATGTCTATATTTTCTTTAAAAATATGTCTGTTATTTTACAAACTGGAAGCGGTGGTGAACTGAACTCACAAGTTCATGTCAAGTAAATTTAGCTTTCTTTATTCGCCGTGACATAACTTCACAATGCTTCAAATGTGAATATCCACAATCTCAATGGCGCATCTAATAGCTGGGTTCAATCTCACAAAACTTCCAAGACGCACACCTGCAAAATCCATCTCCCCTCAGCATGGTAAGACAATAAAAGAAGGCCTTTTTCTGCTCTTAGCCTCCTTCCTGGTAACCAAATGGGAAAAGTCACTCACGAGTGGAACATTAAACATTTTTACAGTTAAGGTTTGGCTTAATTTTAGCATCACATGTTTACAATGGTAATTACGCACATTATGCCACTATGTGACGAGCTGGCCAACTCATCACTTTTATAATCTCGTAAACGTTTTGATGTCTCTATTTCAGCATGACTCTGAACCCTTTAAGATTACCATTTTGGTGCTTTTGGATTGTAAGGTTTTAATCATTTCACTAACCTGAACGGAAACTGACAAGGGGAAAGGAATATAAAATAGGAAGTCTGGAAACATAGAGCAGTGCTAGCGAGTAAATCCATTTACAAGGCGACATCATCGTATTTTGGCTTCAGCTACTTTACAAGCTTTCCGAATACGAACAAACAATTACATGCTCTGGAAATGCAAAACAAATACTGCCTTACCCCAAAATACCAGCCGACCTTCTGAGAAACACACCACAAAACATGGGCTTAACTGTTAAAAGTGGACAATGTTTAAGTCTGTTCAAAAGTTGAATCGCCTAAAACTGCGATAAACCCACCCAGCCTATTGTTTCTTCTGAGATAAGGCCAGATATGAAGCACTTTTATTATCCTCTTAGGCTTTTTGTTATCGTTCGAGAAACATGGAAAACAGATGCTTGAAGTGCGAGATATTCCTTTTCAAAAGGTGTTTGAGGAAAATGAAGAAACAGACAAATCGCAGCTCTGATCTCTGGACCGTGATAAGTCCCTCGAGCCAGCCTCGTATTGATTTATAACAGCTATTTCCAAGTACGGCAATGTAAAAACACAGATGAAAACAATTACTCTATTTTTGTAGGCAACAAGTGAGGTGGGTGGTAACTGAGACATTTGAGAAGAAAAAAAAAAATCTGTCACAATTTTGCGCCCTCTCTCTCGCTTTCTGCCCCTGTCTTTCTCAAGCCGAGCTTCAACACACAACAAACGCTGGCCACATCACAGGCTTCTTGGGGCCTGAGGGGGCCCTTTGATTCCAGCATGCCGTGGGCATTAGCGGGAAAGTAATTAGGGTAAAAAGTTCAACCGCAGCTTCATGTCTGCAGCACTGCCAGAAATACATTTCCTCCCTTTTCACTGGGCTCTCCACAGATTCGCATGCATATTGGAAACACATTGAAATGAGGAGCCTGTTGCAGGGGCACTGGTGCTCTTGAACTGGTGTTTACAGCATTTAATTAAAAAAAAAAAAAAAAAAAAAAAAACACATCTTTGTACCTTTTTGCTGTTATTAAACATTTAAAATTAACAGAGGTTGACCCAAAGTGCTATTCAACTAAATTAAAAGAAATAATTACACAAATACACTAGCATATTAAAAACATATGAGACATATGATACATTTTTAAAGACTATTTTATATATTTGGTGTTCAAAAAACACATTCTTTTTCAAATACTGTACATAATTGTAGGTCCTCTTTGCCCCGCCTCTCTCAAACGCATTGTTTTCTACAAAATCCCTCCTTCACACAAGCCCAGTCTGCTCTGATTGGCCAACTGACACAGTGCATTGTGGTTGGCCAAACACCACAAGCACTCGTTGGAAATGTAACGCCCCTTTCCATAATCATGAACTTCATTTTTCAAAATAAATGTAAAGACAGTTAATAATGTCCGTAGTTTAACCATCAGTCCAAACCCGTAATCCATCAAACTAATAATGTGCAGACAGTGAGAAACTCTGTATTACTTATGTCACTTTCACTTTTACTATTTGAGCAGTGTGCACGTCAAAAAATCTATTCCGATTTGTAGCTTGTGACATATAAGCACGCACATCAACCCGATCACTTTATTTAGCTAGTATGTAAACACTACAATCAGATTCATCAATCATAATGAATTCAGTCCGATTTAACCAAAAAATGTGCATGTAATCCTTTAGATACAGCATCTCTGACATGGCTGATGCAACACTAACTGCGGTTATTGAGACCACGGCTTCTTTCTTTGCGTGAACATTTGTGCGTCATTACGCAAATATTTCCACATAGTGATGTAGATATGTGGGGGCGTGTTTGAATTAGACATTTTAGGGGGCGTGGCAGAGTCTTAACTTTGATAATGGAGTTTCGGTTCCTTGCCGCTGTCGCCTCTGGCTTGCTTAGTTGGGGTCACTTCATCTACAGCGATATCATTGACTTGATTGCAAATAAATGCACAGACACTATTTAAACTGAACAGAGATGACATAACTGAATTCAATGATGAACTGCCTTTAACTATCATTTTGCATTATTGAGACACTGTTTTTTCAAATGAATGTTGTTTAGTGCTTTGACGCAATGTATTTTGTTTAAAGCACTATATAAATAAAGGTGATTGATTGATTGATTGATAAAGAATATCTCTTTGGGTTTGAGACTTTAGTCTTTGCAACTTTACAGATCTTCATTATGCACCAAGAGCTTTTAACACTCCAAAGAGAAAGGAAAAATGTAAATAGCATCATATGACCCCTTTAAAAAAAACATAAAAGAATTAGAGGGTTAAAATAAAGCACTTGGGAAAAGTCCAATTAAAGAGGTTACTAGCAACCTATACATAAAAAAAAGATTTATTTTTAACTTAATAAAGGTAATAGGCACATTACTCCTAAATTTGCACAATCATAAAAAGGATGATGTTACACGCCTGTGCACCTCCTCTGCAATTAATCGGAAAGATAAGGAGACGTATGCTCATGGAAAACCGATCTGAGACAAGTGCCCTTGAAAAACAGGAAAAACTTCAAAGCCATGAGATTCCCATCCTCAGAGAGCTTGAATTATGTGGTCATCCAGTCAGCATGAAAAAGCACACAGGGATGATCTGAGACCCACAGATGCACCTGGCATGAACTTTCCAAATAACTTGAAGTGTGGAGGATCCATCACAGGAAGGAAATGCATTCATCTTTAACATGACTGTAAGAGTGAGGATTGTGTCTGTCAGACCTATCAGCGGATCATAACGCTTACCTCAACTTACACTGAAAAGCAGTATCTATCTTTTGAAAGCAAAAGATAGATATGGTAAAATAATGCAAACGTCAAAGGAAAAAGAGAATGTGTGTGAGGTGGAGTGATAAACTTTTAACATTGCTTTTTACTCCCTGAGCTTCCAAATACAGAATTAGACATCTCGGATGATTCATGAGCATAAAGAGGTTTTATTTCATCTAATCTTTTTTAACGTCCACATAAGAACCCAAAAGCAAACACTGGTTTTAAAGCAAGACTCATGCATCAAATGTAACGGCAGAGGAAAGAGACAAACGGATCTTTATATCTTGTGTGTGGGCCAAAATAATAGGCAATTGAGCCAGTAGCATGAGAGATGAAATATTACTCTATATCAGCACTCTGGGAGAGTAGTGTACACACACACAAACTCCAAAAGAGCTAAACAATTCATTTTAGCCACTTTAAGAACAATTCTCCCAAAATGAAAATTTGCTAAACATTTACTCACCCTCAGGCCATCCATGATGTAGATTAGTTTGTTTCTTTATTAGATTTCTTTTGGATAAATTTAGCATCAAATCACTTGCTCACCAATAAATTATCTGGAGTTAATGGGTGCCGTCAGAATAAGAGTCCAAACAGTTGATAAAAAATAAAATAAAATAAAAATTCACAATAAACCTCAACAAAGGTCCAGCCCATTTCTTGTGAAGAAAAAGTTGAATGTTGGTATTAAACAAATCTATAAGCATTTTAAACTTTTCAAACCTCCAGCTACAATGAGTCCTCTTTCCACACTGCTTTCTCAGGTGAAAAAGTCATCTTGTTTGAATCAGGACAGAAATTTACACAGATAAAGCACTGTTTACAAGTGAAAACGGTCCAAAATAGATAGAAACAAATATATATATGGATTGTTTTGCGAGATGACAACATGGGATGGACTTTTTCACTGGAGGAAGCGTTATTATTGATTATGGACAGTTTTTTTTGTTTTGGCCAGAAGTGATGGTTTAAAGTTAAAACACCTTAAATGTGTTTCTCACAATCATGCAGCTATTCACCTTACAACATGTTAATTAATGGATTAGAGTCGTGGGGATTACTTGTGGATATTTGTGATGTTCTTATCAGCTGTTTGGACCCTCATTCTGACGGCACCCATTCACTGCAGAGGATCTACATTAGAGCAAGTGCTGCAATACTAAATTTCTCTAAATCTGTTATAATGAACAAATAAATCAATTTACATCTTGGATGGCTTGAGGGTGAGCAATTTTTTAATTTTTGGGCAAACTATTCCTTTAATATTAGCAACTATAAATCATCTATTTTATAAGATGAAACGGCGTCAGTTTGAATTTTGGGGTGAACTATCCCTTTAAGTGTACTTCGTTTATCTCCTATTCACCTCCACTGATCTCTGCATGATCACACCATCTGAGCCAAGAGATCTCACAGTTCCGGGTGTGATGGCAAGAGAGTAACAAGCTCATGGGCTCTAAAAGCATCACTTCCCAATCCTCCCATAATCCGATGTCTAATACAAATGCACAGAGATTTATCAATTTAATACACTTAAGAGGGATTTCTCACATCTCAATAAAAATGCAATGAAAAGCACAGCTTAATAGCACAGTAGGCTTTAGCTAAGTCATTTTAAAAATAGTCACTGGACCAAACAGGGTTCCGCTCCTCCCAGCTATTGTGTAATTAATAAGCAGGCAGCGGGTGCTAGCAGGACTTTGCATACAGCTTCGGGTAAGGACAATCAGGGCAATGGTTGAAGAAAAAAAGTAAAAACAGATCTCATTGATAACACTGGGCGGACAGTGGGATGAGGCTCTGCTCTTCAGAGTCAAACAGTGGGAGAGTCACTGGATCTTTGCCACCGTCCCAGAGCCAGAGCCTGTGAGGACTGGACCTTCTTCTGAAGCTCCACGTGCTGTAGTCCCTGACAGCAGTCCAACTGTAATCTCCACAATGACAGAGGATTGCATTAGAGGATTGCAAAAGAGAGAGAGAGAGAGAGAGAGAGAGAGAGAGAGAGAGAGAGAGAGAGAGAGAGAGAGAGAGAGAGAAACAAGAAAAAAATCATCCACATCCTCTCCATGGAAATCTGGAAATTTGAGGGGAAGGAAGAGAGGGCACTGTTTTCTGCCTGCCCAACAACTTAATTTCTCCACAATCCAGAGAACAAAAGCAGGCCTCTTGTGGGGTGAACTTTTACCCCTTCCAAACATACTTACTACAGAAGCCACAAACGGTTAAATGGCATGCTTTTAAAACCAGCTTAATGACTCACTTTTATTTCTTAGCTTCATTTTAGCTTTCTTAGTTTATATCAAATTTCCTGTTTTTTGTTTGTTTTTTTATTATTATTATTTTGTTACCCAGTTTTCATTTGTATTTATTTATTTGTGTGTGTATATATATATATATATATATATATATATATATATATATATATATATATATATATATATATATATATATATATATATATATATATATATATATATATATCCGTGTGTCTGCGTGTGTGTGTGTGTGTGTGTTTTATTTATTTACCTTTTTAATTATTTCACTTTTGGTTTTAATGTTGTTAGATCTTAGATTTATGAATTAAAAATGAGAACCAAATGCTACATTCCATCCATATGCCAGCATATATACACTTTCTTTCTTTTTCTTTTTTATAAATTTCACTTGACACTAAGTTGTATGAGAGAACACAGGTTCAACCTGGTAACTGTAATACCTGTAGCACTAATTAAAAAAATAAAATAAAGAAAGAAAGAATAACAATGGTATGGTGGAAAAAATAAAATCCTTTCCAGATACAACTGGGGCCAACGGTGGATTGAATAGCGCATACATTCCTTGCTAATTTGCAAACCCTACCGGGTATGTAGCATGGCACCAAGGGCGGCATGTGTACTTTGCTGTCAGGAAATTCACCAGATCCATACATTATTTAGATTTAAGACATAATCCCCTCCATTGATAAAATGATGTTGAATGTGTCTGGCTGGAGTTCTGCAACGAAGGCTTTAGCACACATGCTTTTTCCTCTTTCTGCTTTTCCTTTAATTTGCAAATCTTGTAATCTAAGCCTAAAGCTGAGTGAACCAACTTCTAAACCAGCAGTGCTGTATCGGCCAAGACTGCAATCTGTTTTCCATTTGAGTGTCAAGACAGCTTCCACACTGGTGGTTGACAAAAGCTGTTATTTCAAAAAGATTATATACTAAAAATCGTGTGAGAACTTTGGTAAGTTTATGAACTATTTTAGTAAAGGGGAAAGAACAGAGCACAGCGTAGCATAAAAATACAGAGCTAGGCTATTTACCAAACACTTCTAGTGGAACGTAGCAGCAGCAACACCATTCACCCAGAGGGAGAGGGTTATGGTTTTCAACACGAGGCATGTTTTCAGCATTAGACCAACCGTTGCAGGAGTACAAAGCCAAACCGTCAAGAGTCTGTCTCCATGTCGGGGCAGACACGGCGCGTTTGGCTGCATAAGCACTGGCACAGCAAAGCTCTAGTCTTGGAACGGCTGGGATGGTGGTCTTCATCAAAGTGTGCTGAAGACAGACTTCCTTATTCTATTTCCTCGGGAGGAAATATTGAGTTAAGATTTGCAGCAGCAGCAGCAGCAGAGGAGCTCGTTTTAAGAAGTGGCAGACGTAGCCGAGGGGAGGAGAGGAGCCAATAACTGATGCGCCCTGCTCCCTCTCACTCCCTAAGGGGGCATATTTCTCATAGATTGCAGTTCGACTCTGTCAGGGGTCCAAGGTTGCAGGTCTGGCCTTCTGGAGCCGACCGGGTCAGTCAGTCAGTCAGCAGGGTTTGGCCGTCTCTCTCCAGACCACTCCCTGTCCCCATCAGATCTTTGATGCAGGTTATTATGTATAACAAATTACAGGTTTTCAAACGTACTTAGGATATGTACCTCATAATATCTAACACTGCAAACACTGAGGGATGTGGCTTGGACTCCACCGCACGTTAAAATGGGAAAACGCTATAAACCGGACAACGACGGAACATTCCATTAGCACATGGGTTTTACCTCATGAAGAGTTTTACATGTCTCCACTCGTGTTGTGCACGCCAGGAGATGGATACAAGCCTATTATATCCATAAAACTACACTTGGGGGAAAATGCTAAGATCTTAAATGCCTCTGACCTGCATTCAACCTCAACTGGCCTTTCTCAAATCAAAAATAAAAATACACAGCTGACCAAAAGTCTACACTTTGCAAAAATTATTTCACAACCTACACCTTCACAATAACAGCTAAATGCAAAAGCGGTTATTGTGAAGGTGTAGGTTGTGAACATATAGCAATATATATATATATATATATATATATATATATATATATATATATATATATATATATGAAGAGCTCAGATACAAAAGCCTCTGAAGTGGCATCTGAAATTTTCTTCTAAAATTAGCATTTTTCTCAAGCTCCTCTGTATGTTCAGTAATTTAACTTGAATGGCAATGAATAGGTTCTTGTGCGTGTGGGTGTGTGTGTGTGTGTGTGTGTGTTTGTATACACACACACACATGTTTGTGTGTGTATATGTATGTATGTATGTATATATGTGTGTGTGTGTGTGTGTGTGTGTGTGTGTGTGTGTGTGTGTGTGTCTGTCTGTATCTACACACACACACACACACATATATGCATATATATATATATATATATATATATGTGTGTGTGTGTGTGTGTGTGTGTGTGTGTGTGTGTGTGTGTGTGTGTGTGTGTACATCCACTAAGCTTTCAAATGTTCACCACAGCTGCATTTACTTGATCAAAAAGAGATTAAAAAAGTAATAGTGTACAGTATTATTGTATAGTTTTTGTTGTTATTATTATTTAAACATTCTATAACATAATAAATTACTGTATTAACATATTGGTGAATTTAATGATTGTTATATTTCTTCCAAAAAAATTAAAAAATATTAGTGTGTGGACAGAGAGACAGACAGATAGATAGATAACTAAACCAATGGAACATTAAGCAATTTAGAATTATACAATAAATGCATCTGATTTTTATAAACTCATTATATTATTTTGTCATCAGCCTCGGCTTGTGCTGAAACTGTGCTTGTGTGTAGCTGAAAAACCACCAGACGTGACCTGTGAATATGAACGCTCCGGCACCATGCGAGACACTATGCGAGCTGACAGTGGTAGTGACGCTGTTGTTGTGCACTCACCCCGAAGAGCCCGTGCTCTTGCACACGCCGAGGAGGGGGCGTTTCTCAGCGAAGCTGTCAGTGTTGAGGGAACCTGCAGCCAGAGGGACAGAAAGGGGAACATTAACCACTGACCCACATAAAGAGGGACATTCATTAGCCACCTGCACATGAGGCCTGTTGTCTCTCTGCCAAAGCCACCCACCCACCGAACTTGAGCTTAAAAAACAGCTACCACAGCAGGAAGTGTGTTGATTGCATTACAAGAGATCTGTAATCAAAATGATGCCTTGAAAACATCATCAAAAAAAAAAAAAAAAAAAAAACACTTCCCTGTCAGCTTTGACATTCACACACCCTCACTTAGAAGAGAATAATGCCCTGTTCCTCAGAGACTTATGAGGATCAAATGAAATTAAAATACCAGCATGCAAGACATTAAATGGAGACAGAGAACAGAAATGCCACTCAGTGCAATGTGTTGAATACAAACCATTTCTCCTTCTACTCTAATGGAGAAAGCCTTCAAAGCTTTAGGAGGAGTCTTCTGTCTGACTGGCTTTAATTTCAGGGCTTCGGAGGAATTACAGAATGGCAAAAGGCCGGTAGGCATATTTGGGGTGGAGAAAACATGTCGCAGTGAGTTTACAGATCCCATATTTATCTAATTCTCTTGATTTAAAAGAGAAGGGGGAAAACTTCCATTCATGTCCAGATAGAAGAAGAAGATGTTAGGCTTTGTGGAGCTGTAATTTGGGCAGCCATGCCATGACACTAATCAGCTCCAGGAACGTACAGTCCCTGTGGCGTGGCGTGCGAGTGCAAATGTGTCATTCTCAAACCTTAACAGTTTAAAGGGCCTCATCTCCGTCTTCACTTCTCTGTCATCAGACATTGCGACTGGTCACGATATCCAATCATAATGCAAATACGACGGGCCTCTTAAAGATAACAGCTGCGTTCTATTTGAAAGAACAATTAAGGGGCAGAAAACCACCCCGTGCTTCTCTCCATCCTGAGCTGTGTGTCTCAAAAATGGCTGGACTTTAAAACACGTGATTTTAGTTTGTATTTTCCACTGCCTGTATTCAATCTATGCTGTAAAATATTGAGAGAATTGTTTTCTGGAAGACATAACAAATTTCCTGCATTTCAGTAAATAATACATTCACAGGACAGCCATTTACGGGTGTGCTTTCAGCAGTGGGATAAATCTAAACAGAGAGGAAGCGATCGCAGAGTTTTGGTCAGCTGTGGATATGAGCATCCGTAGCAGTCACCTGGAAATGAATCTCTGCAGAAACAAAAACAGAACGGATGCAGGGAAAAAAGTCAGTTTGCCTCTTTAGGGAAAGCGGAACTTCCTCCTTTATTCTGGGAAAGACCTTGCATTATTAAAATTGACACCTATTTTCAGGACTTTCCAAATCCGCTCACCCAGCTAAAACAATTACTCTTTTTAAATCCCACTACAGTATGACACTGTTTGCGCCAAACAGATCCCAATCAGTTTCCCCACTTTAACAATTCATTGGATTTAGCGGAGAAGCGTTCTCCTCATGTGTCGGCCGTCTGCTGCTTCTTATTATGACAATTCTCTTTCATCCGAATCCAGCCGCCGTTCAATGCCTTTATTGTGCATTGTTTAAATCTGTCGAAAGGACAGAACACAAATTCTGTGCATAAATGTCACACTACAACACGACTCAGTGCATTTCCTATTCCTTTTGTTTTTACATTCGAATATGACCATGCCACTTATTTAGCTAGATAAAAAAATCTGACTACATAATATCTTAACAGATAATATCCTGTTTTAGTCATAACAGAAAGTGTGCTAAAATCATCAAACAGGGACAGTTTGGCATAACATTAATATTTAAGCATCCCTAATCAGGTTGCATGTATTTAGGTTTGGTAATATGTAGCGTGCATTTTTTGTCAGACTATTCATTTTCGTCCTTTAACAAATGGAATGAGTGCAGGCATGCGATGGCCAAGGAGCGAGCCGTGATGAAAGAGAAGGAAAATCTCAGAAGTCTGCAGTCCCTCTCTGCCAGAGCAGCGGTAAAAGTCCAGGCAGCCAGCTGACAGCATGCCAACATAATTGTGAAGGACTGATTTTAATATTATGAAGGGAAAACAGCGGGGCTCTGGCGAGCTCTCAGCGCTATTAAGAAACAGAAGGTAGTCTTTAATTTAAACATGATATATGGAAAAGCCAGTAAGGAAGAGAGACATGGAACTGTATAAATAGCCACATCTCAGTCTAGGTTGATTCGAAAAAGCATGTAACTGCCGAAAACTGACTTTACTTTCTGCAAATTTCTAGGCAAATAATAGTGGCAAACATGACATGTAAAATAACGAGCTGTTTATGTAACATATGACATGTGAAATAAATTTAAGCTTAGTGGGAGATCACGCTCTGTCAACATATATTTCATTTTGGAGGTGGACGCTTGTTCTTGACAAGCTGAAAATTAAGATGCCACTGGAATGTAGAATTTGTAATAATATTTCAGAGCAGCAGTTTTACTTGCAGTAATGAAAAGACTTATAGCAGGGGTTATAAGCCTAAGATGGAACTTAAGTCTATTCTAGAAAGCAGATGGGGATGACAATGCTAAATACAAAAAAATTAAATGCAATCAAATATTTGTGCCTTCTTAGGATGCCAAACAAAAAAAAAATTGCTCTTCAGTAAGTTTAGGTTGTGTGTGTGTGTGTGTGTTTCAAAGAGGTTTCTTATGTTACTTAATGCTGCATTTATTTTATCTGAAATATTGCAATGTAAACTTTAAAGTGTAGTTTTTTGTAAAATTATGATGTAAATTAATGTAATAAATGTAATTTATTCTCATCCTGTGATGGCAAAGATGAATTTTGAATTCACATGATCATCCAGAAATCACTGTAATATTCAGATTTATTACTGAAGAAACATTTCTTATTATCAATTTTGAAAATGCTGTTTTTAAAAAATTCAAAAAAATAAATCAAGAATTGGAAAAAAAAAACGTATCCCTTTTTTAGGATTTGTTGCTGATTTAAGAAGTTAAACAGAACAGCATTTATTTGAAACAAGTCTTTTTGGTTACTTTTGATCAATGTAATGCATCCTTCGTTAATAAATGATAAAAAAATTTTATAAAATATGGTAATGTATGCCAAGGTTTGCATATTACTAAGCCTATGCAGTATTACAATTCTTTGTTAGATTTCAAAAACCTTTTTTTGGGGCCAATATATATTAAAAGCAGGATGAGCGAACCCCAGGCTTTTGGGGTGTATGAGACTCACTGATATGAGGAGCAGGCAGGATCCTAGCAGTTCGCACAGGTCCATGCCTCACCGAGAACAGCTCCTGTGCTTCACCGTTCAGCTGCAGAGAGACCAAACAAACAGACATGTTTCAAACACACCGGACAGTGATGTTACAGACAGCAAAGAGTACTGTGGGTGTGAGAATGAACTGTGGAGGTGCATATGGGTTTGTACCAGAGCCACATCACAAAGGTTATCAGCCCTGAGACAAAATGCCAACCATATAATTACAGTGCAGAGTTGACAGGGCTCCAGCATTTTATCTTTTATTTGTACATCAGCTAACACATTCCTTTTGAAAGTGTTGACACAGAGTGTCCAACTGAGAAACAACCATGACGAATGTCCTAAATACTGCGGCATCCCTTCTGGAACATTAACATAAAAGTGCTTGACTGTGAATCACACAATGCTCTGTTTGGTCTGCAGCGGCTGTGATGTGGTTTAATAATGAGTCACCCAACAACTAGAAGATAAACATCAGGCATCTGTGGACAAACCAAATCAAGACACTGCTGTGTAATGTTATCTGGCCTTCGGATCCGAACGGAAAATGGATAAAAGTCATTGACAAACATGCTCTTAAATTAAACTTGTACTGTTTTCAAAGCTGCAGTCTGGGTTTTTTCCATAGTTAAATGATCCTATCCCAGCTTAATGGAACGGTTCACCCAAAACTGAAAATCATGGGTGAATCACTTCCTCTCCCTCATGTTGTTCCAAACCCTGCATGACTTTGTTTTTTCAGTGGAACACAAAAGAAGAAACTGTTAAGTATTTTTTTACATAATGAATATGAGCGAGCACTGGGACTGTCAAGCTACAAAATAACAAAAAGCTCCTCTGAAGTTTTATAAAAGTGGTTAATATGACTCATACATTATATTACATGTCTTCTAAAGCCATAAAATAATAGCTTTGTGTCAAGAACACACCAGAATTTAAGTCATTATTCAAACTTTGATAGTTCTACTTGGAGAAGTAGCGATGAAAATTACTGATGTTCACTTCGCAAACTAGTCATTCTTTTGAACTGGATCTTTTCAAAGAGGTGAATTATTGGTTCATCATCTGAATGATTCAGTCACAATGATTTGGTTAATGATGTCACAGGTTCATATTCAAAAAACATATTCAAAGACTTCAGTAGGTTGATTTCCCTGAAATGTGTAACATTGTGGAACTACTGTTCCAGACACTGGCTCAACCAATGGTGTGAGTTTGGGGCGGGACTATCTGCTATGCAGCCAATTAAATGAAATTTTGAAATCTCAGATCCATTCCGAATTAAGTCTTTTCTTGCCTCTGCCAGTGTAGGAAAAATTTGAATTGCTGATCAACTCAAGTGTCATCCGGGGTCAAAAATGTGGTTGCTGGATGCAAAAAACAATGGGGCACAAACAAAGAGAGATTTGTTCATACTGTAGGACAAATCAATGCAAACTGAGAGAACTAAACTTCACATGAAGGATGGAGGAGATTGAGCCAACAACTAAACCACAAAACAAAAGCTACCATGTATTCCATAAACCTGCTCCTCAAATAAACACCATTTCTGTGACTAACCGTCCCAGGCCGATATTTAGCACCTACAATGACTATTTGATTGAACTGTAATAACGATACAGACCTAAATCAAATAAAGTCTTAATCACATCATTCTCATAGCGACACTGTAATAAGCTGGTGGAAATCCGGAGATCGGTGAAACCAAAGCTGGGGAGTGGTGTATCACACCGCAAGGGCGGAAATATCTTGATTGGCGCCCAAATCCTATGGCCTTTTATTCTAGCTTTGTTTTAAGAATTAAGCCCTGAATGTGCATCTCTATGCGTGTTAAATTACAGAAACGTCCTTTATCACATTACTGGGCATAATCCATGTGTCTTAAGCAGATAAGCCCACAGAGAATGATCGCTCTTTTGCACAATTAGTAGCTTTTTCGAATGCGGGATCAGAGTTGTGTTTTTATTAAAAGCGCTTGGTGCAGACTTTGTAGCTGCCAAGTGGGAGATTAATACGGCATCTACAGCACGGTACATTTGATGTGAGAGAGACAGAAGGGGAGAAAACAAGAGAGAGAGGTAATGCACGCGGGCCACCACAAAACAAAACCCCCAGCTGGCAAATGGGGCAAAGGAATAATGGAATTTAGCGGATTGCGAGGTTTACGTTAATGCGACTGTCATTGTGCATTACCAGACTGCTCATCCTCGCTTTACACGGCTTTAGTAGTGACATCCATCACCAACCTCTCAGCTATTACATTACTATTTATCACAGCAATATGCAAAATTGAGGACTTCTTTTTGTTTTTCCCTCTTGTTGTTTCTAATGTCATTCACATGGATAGAGTGTAGATGCTGGTCATGAAATGAGTTTTGTTAATCTCCAGCCACTCTGTGTGATGGGATTCAGCGAATCGGAGCAATTTAACAGTATTTGGAGCTGAGAGAGTATTCTTAGTATTTTCTCCGTATTCTTAGAAAGCAGAGAGTATCTGAAAGTAGAGCAGACTGAGGACAAAGCCCAGCATTAGAAAAGAGAGACTGGTGACATCTCTGTCTCCTGGCCTTCTGGGCTCTTGATGTGATGTGAAGACATGAACTTCTGCTCTCCTTCCTAAAATACACTAGAACAACTAAATCTGAAGTCCAAATATCAATTATCATTTATTGTTTCTGTGAAGGGATTTTAAATGTTTCATCCGAGAAAAAGAGACCATAATAAATCCTATCCAACATTCCAATGGTTTAACGCATTTAATATTAAACAACAAACAAAATGGTATCAGTAATGGAGACATACTAAAAATGTGTCAAATTAAATAGTATTGAAAATAATTATTCAATAGAAGTTTAACAATTAAAATAGTAATACTAATCCAAAATTGACCAAGTGGATTTTTGGCTAATACAATAATATCTACATGCCAAAATATCTTCTGATAATTATATTATATTTTAAGCCAGAATGGATAAGCAGATATCGATTTTTAATGATATGGCAAATAAATTATAAATTTATGAATCTAAATTCAAATAAAGCTAAATAAATCACTAAAAAACATGTGCAGTATGAAAAACATTTAGAGATTTGCTAAAGTTATGTTTAATAGCGTCATGCACTTGAATCAGTTGTTTCTTGCTTATTTTATACAGATACAATTTTACAGATATTTACTTTAGGTGCACAAGTGATGAAAAGATAATCTAAATGTAAAAAATTATGAAGTGCATTGAGCTGCTTAAATGATAACAGCAAAACAGACACTTTCAGTGTACTGCATGTCATCCCTCCACTCCCGGTCTAATCGAACTGCTATCTCCTGCCAGCCAGCAACTCCATCAAAGATTCTGCTCCACCAAGATGCTAATGCACAGGAATAAAGAAAGGTACTACAGCTAGTGCTACTCCTGCTCCTCCCTTCAGCGCCATTACACAAGGTGTCGGCTCAGCAGCTGTCACAAACTCTTTGCAGGCAACTTATGGCCAGACACGGTGACGCTTTCAACACTTGGACAAAAAGTGTGAGATGTTGTGTCTGTAATGATGCTTCCATATTCACGTCAGAAGGAAGTGCAAAGCTTTCCTAAAGTGATAACTGTCAGAGTTTTCATCATTTTCTAAAATAAAGGCTTAGTCAGGGTGACAAATCACATAATATGACAGATATCTTTATCTCCAATACCATATGACTGAGACAGCCAAGTCTGAGAGACCTTGAATTGAATTTGACATTTTCACTACTTTACTTGGAAGGCGGGATCATGTTTACCATGTTTACCATACCTTTCATGTTACCATTATTTTTTACATTTGACATGATTCAGAGCCTTACATGCATCTTGACATAATTTTTCACCCAACTTTAATACTCAAATCTGTAGTCCAGGACACAGCCTTGCCTTTGTCTATGGCGACACCAAGTGGTGAATAAGAGTCACAGCATAACACAGCAACTGAGCAATATCGAACACAATTTTAAGGTCGTTGTGAGTCATATTTGACTGAATATTGATTTGCAATACAAAACTGGAATAAAAAAAAAAGTAAATTTCCTGTATTCATTTCCAAATCAAAGGACAAAAAATGCAATATACACTAGAAAGTATGTAGTAGGCAGTACAACAGTATTGATTTCACTGCTGAGCTTCGCTGTCTACACCTCATTGTCACCAAAATGAGTGATTACCAGTTGCTTTGTCAATGACATACAGTACTGTAATTTGCAAACATTAAAAAATATGTTCTATATAGTATGAACGTGTGTTGGTTGCATTGGTTGTATCACTTCACTGTCATTCACAACTCCTCTTCAGTAGCCTGATGGGATAGGTACAACGTCAACTGGCTATGCATGTCAGAATCTCACCAGAAGTAGTAGTTTATCCAAATAACTTTTGCCTATTCTTTTATGAATATTGTGAATTCGAACATACTTCTCTTTTCACATTTTATTTTTAGCCTACTACATAGTCAGCAAGTATGCATATTCGGAAACAGCCAGTGTAGTGCAGACAAGAGAGACCATTTAAAATGTACTCACTGATATGCTCCAAATCTGCATTCCATCAGCGTATCCAATCATCAAGCAGAGAGGCGGGTCAGTGCCGCTGCCGTGCATCTCTTGGAACTCTGGTAAGCGAGCCACATCTGGGCAAAGGACAAGAAACACAAGTTGTAAGAAATGACACAGACGTACAACAAATAATTCACAAAGCATGTAATTCACAAAGGCTTGACGTATGTTGTAAACAGCTCAATAAACAAACAAGACGCCGATGATCAGAACAATGGAACACATAAATAATGATTCAAAAGTTGGCAAAATATAGCACCTTTCTGATCGCCACTGTTGTTATTGTTCTGACAAAAAAGAAAGTTGTTAAAAAAGAAAAAAGAAAATAAATAAAAAAAGATAATGGCTGTCAAAACAATTGCCAATACAACTGGAAAATCTGACAGTCATCATGGTCAGCATTTGGATGATCCAACATTGGTGCAACCAAAAACTTTGATAAGATAAATATGAACTAGCCCCAAACCACATCTCAATGTTTCGCATTAAATTGCTCACATGGGACAGTAAATATATTTACATCACAAAATACTTTAAATAAATGCAGTTCTTTATAACTTTTTATTCTTCAAACAAAGAATCCAAAGAATCCTTATATACTGTATATATATATATATATATATATATATATATATATATATATATATACACATATATACACACATATATACATATATATACACACATATATATATATATATATATATATATATAGGGTTTTATTACATGGTTTCTGAAGGATCATGCGATACTGAAAACTGGAGTAATGGCTGCCGAAAATTCAGTGTTGCCATCACAGGAATAAATTACATTTTAAAAAATAATCGAATAAAAAGTACATTTAAATTAAAAAAAGAAAACTTAATTCGAAAACAAACAAAAAAACTGCAACATGACAAATATGATATAGTCTGACTAACAAACAAATGATTCATATGAGCATACAGCACAAACTTACCATTGATGTCTGTTCTTTCAAAACGGACCCAAACTATCTTCTCTTTTTCATCAATAGGAGGCGTCCCAGTATATGCCTGAAAATTCAAAGATTAATACAGGCTAGATATTTTCTAACTAACTTGTTCTTGCTTTCAATATCTATCACTTATAAGTCTAAAAGAGTCTTTCTAAGGCTCTCAACATTTTTACATTGAAAATTGAAAGAAATACATTGAAAATTAAACATTATCCAACACTGACTTTAAATTACAACGCGCATAAAAAAAGTGGTAACATTTTCTATGAAGCCTATATTTATAATACATTATAAGGGTATTCTTAAGGCATTATAATGAATACATAATGCATTATGAAAAAAACGCATGTGTTATATCAACTCATGAATAATCAAAAACAATTATAATACATCATAATACTTATGTATTTCTGGTTTTAAGTTTAAAGAGTATGATTATTTATAACACTCAATGAACACCATATTGAATCTACTTCATTTACAGTATAATGGACTGTATCATATCTTGACATTATTTAAGATCTGCACAGTATCTTACTACAGCTTGTGAGTGGTTAGATGTTGAGTGTTTTTAGAGTGTTTCCTGTTGCACTTATTTTAATTAACTGATGTTTAATACCCCAACTGAAAAAAAAAAACTGTTTTATATGGTTAAATTTTATTTTGATGGTCCCCTTAATCAATCGACTATAAGCGACTTTGCAACTACATGCCAACTAACTCTTATTACAGTATTAGTATGCTCAAGAATGGTAGAATCTATTATGGTATAATAAGTTGAAATACTTGCAAAGACACTTATAGTCAGTTTATCTGTTGGTTGACCATCAAAATAAAGTGTTAGCACATATTTACAGTAGCAGACATACTAATACTCCAATGACCGCTGGCTGATATGAAGTTGCAGAGTTACTTATCAACAGCTGTCTAAAGGGTACCATCAAAATAATCAAACTGATATTACAATAAAAATAGCAAATGTGTCCTATTACACATTCATCTGATCTGATATCTGATCTTATGGCTGTTTGAGAAAACATTTTTATTATTATTATTATTACTTATAAGTGGTCTTTGACTGCTTTAAGTAAAGTAGCATCAGAAAAATGGCAAGATATGAGACTTAATACATTATAACTATGAGAAATATAATCCATTGTAAAAATTTATGCAATATGTTTGTGCTATAAATCATCATACTCTTAAAAGCTATAACCACAAATAAATATTATATTAAAACTGTTCTTATGAATATTTGTGAGATGATACAACATATTATAAGGTTTTTTATAATGCATTATGTATTCATTATAATGCCTTAAGAATACCCTTATAATGTATTATAAATACAGGCTTCATAGAAAGTTTTAACAAAAAAGTTAATCTGCAATTTTGTACACAACATCCCAAGCAAAATTTAAAAATAAAAAATAAAAAACATTTACCTGAGGGACTACATCCTGCAAGAACGTAACTACGCTCTCCATGTATGACTGCTCTCTGCAAAACAGTAAAAATAATTCTCATGAAAATAATATAACCACAAAGGAAGAGACCTTGAGCAGCAATGAAATATTTTGTCACCCTTTTGTTTATTAGGATCAAAATCTTCACATTTACAATACTGATCACCGAATTGGCTTTACAGCTATAATTTAATTTAAAAATGAATGAGCCGATATAGTCTTACGTTGCAGCCTGTGCTCGAACCACAACCCCACCAGCACAGCGGCTCGGTCTGCGCGGGGAGTCAGACGCCATGGCCAACCACTCAGGATCCTGATGGAACAGAGCATGAGAAAACAGAGGCATGATTTTCTTATGATCATACACATCACTGCAGAGATGCCTCATTAATCATTCCGGTCTCAGTATTACTCTAAATTCAACAGAAGTAATAGGCTACAAATGATATCTGCACAACTACAGATCCTCCACCTTGCAGATGAATGTAAATCAGGCATAGATATGCCTGGTTCAGTTAAATCTTCACAACAGACCCACTCCTATTAAGTATTGATCCTGTAAATGATCTATAATACAGACTTGTTAAGACAAGCGAGATAAACAAAAGAAAAGACTTCAATCAGCTCCAGCAATATTTACTAGTAACCAAA